>NW_022639494.1:906906-961247 GCF_010583005.1 Odontomachus brunneus | reverse complement strand
GGGGGGGGGGGGGGAAGGAATTCAACGAGGCAGGGTAGACCGGAAAACTGTATGAGGCGTGGAAACGCGCGGCGGTAAGAAAACCGAAGGAAGCGGAAGAAAACGGGAAAGATGGGAACAGCCGGGAGAGGCAACCACGAAGGCCACAAAAGGCCGCGAAGTTACCTAGTGACTGCGCGTTACTCTGGCGCGCCTCCAAATCTACTCTACGAGCTTTTTCTATTTTACCTCTTAGTTTTCCGTTCGTCTGATTTATATCGCGCATCGTTATATCGCGCATCGGTTTAACCGCTCAACAGCCGCTGCTATTCATGGCAGTGACAAGACGCACCGACTCTTCCTGAGCCCTTCTGGCGAGGCGAATTTTTAATTTACTCGATACATTATGAATTCCCTTTGCTCGATACCAATTTGCTGCTGTATTCTCATATACGTTCTTACACTGAGGGAAATTATCTGATAAAAAAGTAACAAACGGATATTTCCGATCAAATTCTGATCAATTTTTATATCCGATCACGATATCCGGTTAAATTTATATGACCGAATACTTTCGATCATAATGTCATTTCATCAAATAAACCGATCAAAAAATTATGAACCAATATTTCTCATTGGATGCTTTCGGATCGAATATAAAAATTCATCGGTATTTTGACCGGAAATATATGTTTGTTAATTTTTTATCGAATGATTTCTTTCAGTATATTAATTAGAGATATCGAGAAACGTATCGTGTAACTTTAATCGCGTAGTCGTTCCATATCTTCTCTCTAAAAGAGAGAAAAAAGAGAAAAGGAGAAATGACACCAAATTGGTCAAAAGAAACGACAGCTAAAAATGGAGCGTGGAGCGAGAAGAGATGCTCTCCGTCATGTACATTTTACAGGCGTTTTAGCAATTATCAAATAAATTAGCGCATTGCGTCCGAGATGGGGCTCGCGCGTATATCACGCGTAACGCACCCATTATTAAGTCGCATGTTTGTCCGTTACAGTGGCTCACAAACGACCGGGACAGTTTCAGGAGCGTGCATCATCCGCGGAAATAGTTGAAATTCTCCGGGTAGCCGCCGGAAGCGCGAAAGTATATATCGCGCACATACAAAACGCGAACGAGTGTGAGAGTCTCCGGTTGTCGTATATCTTTGTAATAAACTCAGACGCGCGACCCCGACCCTTTCGGCCGCGCGCTACCCTTATGACCCGTCGACGTTAATTACCAGAATAATTGCCCACGATGGAAATCCAAGCCTTACGTAGGCGTGCTCTGTGCTGCTATTCGGACAGGTTAGGCGACACGCGTGATCCCTCTAGCACGGTGATCTACTTGTCTTTAACGTTATAATGAAATTTCTTCCCTAAACATATAAAAACTACTACAGACATTCAAATGGATACTACATATTATGTGGTCTCCTCTAAGAAAAAAAAAAAACAATATAAAGACAATACGATTTGTTGCAATGACTCGATCACATTTTAATTCCTAAATTCAAATTTTAAATCTCATTCTCTCACCACACAATTTTTATCTTCATATTTAATACGAGATGTACTCTGCTTATTTGCAAAAAATCATATTAATTTAATTAATATCTGAATTTATTCAATAACTTAAACACCTTTACGACTAAATTGTCAGTAAACTAATACTGTCGATTTTTGCGTATCCGTACGAATTGAGCTTCTCTACGCGTACGATTAATCTTTCTTGTTTGGAGACAGCGACAAGCAGGGGAACTCCTATATTTCACTATTTTATCATCGCGCCCTTCATTCGCGATCGAGCCTTTACCGCTGTCACCCGCGGAGATTCCACGACAACCCAGTCGTCGTTCACGGAGCGAAACCGACAAGGAAGAGACTCGCCTCCTTGGAAATCCGCCAAAACCGTGGCACCGGCTCTCAACTTACTAGCCAGTTTGACTTTCTACGTGCCGAAAGAACACATACCTCCGTTCCTTTCGACCAAGAAAAACGCAGATATATGCCATCGGCGTGTCGACCTCGCGGATCCGCACGTGCGAGTAGCGATGGAAACAAATCTTCTTGAGTCGATAGTAAGTAACGACAAACTGTTCTAATTCGTTAACTTTCTTCAGAGACTTAACTGTTTTCAAGAGACTGTCTATAAACGCTCCGTGTTAGAGACGAAGGAGAGCATTAATGATCAATATAATATAAATTTCAATGCAATTAAAATAATGCAAATTTGAATTTTAAAGAAAAAGTAATAATAATAACATCGTTTCGAGCAGTTGTTGTATAATCTTGATGTATTACGATTCGTTACAGTGACTCGATCATATTTTAATTCCTACACTCAGACTTTATATTTCACCCTTTCACCACACAATTTCTATCTTCATACTTAATCTTTGTACGAATCCGAGAGATGAGGTCACGTACGCTGTTTATTTGCAAAACTTCCCATCGACCATTCACTTGGCATTCGTCTATTATCGGATAGCATCGACTGAACTAAAAATCTGCAATGGTCGGCCATCCCTTACTTACAAGATAATGGTACGCGGTGCTCGTACACGGTGCCGTGGTTGGCAGATATTCGCCGAAACATCGGATATATGTATATATGTACATTCTCTTAAATCAGAACCTGCAATAAAGCGCAGACTACTTCCTCGTATTCTGCATTCCGCGGTCACAGGCTGTGCGTGTGCCCCCGCGGATGGGCACACGTGTGCACACGCGACCAGGATGCACTCCGGATGCGGCCCAACCCTCCTCACTTCTCCACGAGTATACGTCTGCACGCGAAAGTGCAACGGGCTCGGTGCCCACGACAGAAGTTACTTAGAAAATTGGAGACATACTCCCCACTTCCCCCGCAGCGTTATCCACAAGGTACATCCCGATTCTTCTCGCAAGAAACGGAAGACGACTAGCAAGAGCGATGTATGCGAATGGAGAAAGAAGAGTAGGAAGAACGAAGGGATGGGAGGAAGGAAGGAAGGACAGAAAAAAGAGAAAATAAAGAGAAAGAAGAAGGGCAGGAAAGGAAGGAAGGAAGGAAGCTAGGGTGAGTGAAAGAAGGACAGACGAAAAGCAAGAGGACGAATGGTGGGGGATGTGCTTTCGCATAAAATTCTCGTTACCCCGCGTACTATGTATCGAGCAGCTCTCGAAGCGGCACACCGATCCTCACCCCTTCTCATCTCCTTCTTAAACTACCCCCTTCCGTGCTTTCCCTACAACCCCCGGCATACCGCCGCTCGTCCTCGAAATTGCATTTCGCTCGACTGTCGCGGCTCGTTTGCTCGAATGCGCCGGAGCTTCCCGGGAATAGGCTGCCTTTAACTCCGAGGCGGCGACGGCGGCGGCGGCGGCGGCGGCGGCGGCGGCGGCGGCGGCGGCGGCGGTGGCGGAGACGACGATGGTGGTGGCGGCGGCGCACAGTTCTATTAATTCGAATTACGGGCGGACTTTACACCACGCTGCGAATACGTGCGACGTCTGTTTAACTGCGATCTCGCCTAGTTAGTATGTCGAGCGGGCACAAGCATGCACGAGCCCTCCGCACATCCGCGCGCCTCGTAATATGTCGAGTATTCGGCAGGACGAAAATACCGATATATTCGCGCCGAGGGCAATCGTTGGCGTATGTCTTCGTCGGCTCAAGTACGTCGCCTCAGGTGGCTTGAAATGTCAAGAAAACACTCGCACGATCGTGGCATCGTGAGATCCTCGATATTTATCCGGGATATTATAGTACAATTCAGTACAATCAAAGATTGCGACAGAGAATTATGATGACGTTCGTGAATCGATACATAAGGTAATTCAGTATAAATAATATAAGCATACGTCCTGAAGTATTGTTTTGTATATGTTGATCCAGCAAGAGGATGTAAGAAAATATCCTTGAAAAAGGAATTTCTATCCCTTATTTCACTTAACAGTTTAAAAATCGAGATCGATAGTCTCCGAATCACATGTCCGATTTTATAAAATAACGTCACTGCAAACAAAATTTGTCGCAGACTTTGCAAGCTTCTTTGAAACTTTGATAAATGAGATCCTTAGAAGTTTCTATCTAGCATTAAGTAAAATTTCCATATCGCTATCATATTTATGCGTACAAGAGAACTCACGTTGCACAACGATCAATTGTGCCGAAAGCAGCCGTGCTTTGCGTTTTTACCGACGTCGCGCAGAAAAGTTTGAAAGTATTCTCAGAATCCGCTTCCTGTGACGTTTTCCATGTTCTCTAGACCCGACTGCATGCTATGCAGAATGATGAACGATCCTTTCTGCATCCTGCATGAAACGCTGCGCAGGGTACAATGTCAATTTTAGCCGCAGGTATCAAATTTGGCGAGAGATGAGAATACATCGCTTTGAACAAACTGATATCAGACACGTGTATACATATTTACGGCTATAAATATACATAAAATTGTTTTATTTTCAACATAATTCTGTTTAACATAATAAATATATTATTAATTTAATATATTATTATTGTAGTAGTCATATTTTTTTATAAAAAGAAATTCTCTTTTTGACAACCTTCTAAGTCACTGCACTTTACGTTTTACGTTTTAATAACGTGAAAATCTAAAATTGCATATTTCGCGACATCTTTTTTCTTTCCATATTCGCCATTATAGTTGAACGCAACTAGTGCCTCGTGGTAGACAGCGTTGTTTCTTTGTGTGGGAGAATCTTCATGAATAATATTACACGTAGTTGTTACAGGTGTATACACCAACCTAGCGTCGCTCATATCGCACGTCCGAATACACCTCTCATTTAGCTGCGTGTAAATTAACAGGATAGCGGGATGCAGCGTCAGAAATAACGAGGCGGAGTAGCGTTAGTTGCATCAGCTGCTGCGTCCTACAATGAGAGGACCCACCTGAGCATTCTGTCTAGTTGAATTCAATTAAGGAGGCTGCTCGAACGGAACTCGTTCCAAATATCCCGTCAGAACGTTCAGAGAATATTTCTCGCGTTTCTCTCGGCTAAAAGGCACGATTAAAAAACGAGGAGAGCAGAGCGTCTAAGGGGAAAATCTCGCTGATGAAGGCAATAATGGTGGCGGACCAGGGAGACCGGACTAAATGAAATTAAAGCCTGCTGTTTTCATATCTGACCTGAAAACCCTGACAGATTTTCTCGCAATTTTATACGTTGATCATTTGATCACCCGTTTGTTTTTTTATCAAATAATTTTTTATCGAATAATTTTTCTTAGTGTACGAAATGACGATAACAGAATTCAACGGCTATCTCACGTGAGCGCCGTTTGCAAATAATAACGTACGTAAGTCGGATCCATGTCGGATGTGAGCACACGTTCAGCACTTTTCCACTACGACACATAATGCACAAAACCTTTCGCCTCTCTCGGCCGCCACTTTCGCGGGAAGTGCGCGGCCCATAAATCCGTCTCGCGGCGAAACCCACCTGCCGGGGGTTTATAGCTAATAAACGCAAATACCTACCGCGCTCTTATGCGGAATACATAAAATATTGATACACATTAACCATCCAAACGACACCGGCGGCGACGGTGTCGTCATGAGAAACGATAGCGATTCGATGACGCGAGCCCACCCGTGACTACGTAATAATTTTAATAACTTCAACGCGGAAAATAGATCATACGCTCGTCCATTCGATATAATAACAGAATTGCATTTACTTGAAATAAAGAATTTAATCTTCTGTAGTGACATCTCTCGTGTTTTTTCATGTAATATTGTGTGATATTATTAGGATATTAAATTCATTATCAGCGTATATTAAAGAAACTATATTAGTTTTATTAGATATGTATTTGTGTATTATGAGATGTTATTAAAATAAATATAACTTTGCTTACCTGTTTTTTATATAGCTTCCCCTAGCATTTTTCGGTGTTGCGTGTTTTCACCTTATTTCCCGCACTGCGTTTACCACTATATTTTATTTCGTCGTACAGACTTTCCCTCATAACTATTAAGACCTATTAAAGAGTTCGCGATAACACGGAACGCTATCTCGCAATAATAATACACCAAGCTTCATAAATATCAAGTCATCGCCATTGAGAAACAGAGCAGAAACCGCTTGGAAAAAGGTGGATCGTTACGTGAATGAAGTAATTAATTATGTATGATTATGTATTTAAGTGACGTACACTTTATTACGAAATTAAAAAATTCCGTTTACGTCATACAGACGAGACCTATATTGAGGCATATTTGCCGTAAAAATGTTCGTTTTCTCGCATGAAAAGACCGCGAGAAAATATTTTTTTGATTAATAAAGATTAATAAACAAAAAATGCGGAATGTTGTATGCACGCTAAACGATATTTCGCGATACTCCGGTCTCCTTTCCGAGTGATGTAGGTTGATTTCTTCGTTCAGTAGCTTACAAATATGACGTATTTTATTTCATAGCACCTATCAGCAAATATTTTAGACAGACCTCCTTCAAAGTACGAATCCACGTAGTCGCTGTCGACAGTATCGGGAAGATACCGTGCTTGACAGATCGTGACAGGTGCGCGCGACACCATTCAGCATTGGACCAAACTGAAGAGCAAAATGAGAAAAGCAAGAGAAGCGTTCTATTCATGTTAAGTGTCACGTTACGATCTCGGATAAGCGCATCGGTACTTCGCTCGCTAAAATGAAAGTGAACAATCCGATATCCACGTGTTTCATTGACAATACAGCAATTAGCATAGTGTTATGTACGACCGCGCGAAGGAAAGAGAAAGCTCATGTCTTTCCTGCTTCTCGTGACGTAAATCAGGAAGCGAAATTTCGCGCCCTGTGGTAGAAAACTTTCAGGACGTTGGTCGCTAGATTTGAACATCCACGGACTAATTGAGGCTTTCTTAATCATACCGCAGACACAATGTGGCTGCAACATAATTTTAGTGGTTACGCATGATTTAATTATGAGAATCTCGTAGCACGCGCGCGTCTGTAGTGACTTCCTCGAAAAATAACTATAATGACTCGGTAAATTAAGTGATGTTTTAGTTACTGTACATGATTATATAAAGCAAAAGAAATTTTCTATGTCTAAAAAACGCAACAATCAATTCGCAGTGGTGTCACGTCCAACGCGTCAATAAATGGTTACAACGTTGTTATAATAATTTGTAACAACGTTACTCTATTGTCACCTCATTCTAGTCCAATTATGATACGATCGTTTGAACACTGACCTCCTTGATACCTTCGCAATCTCGCGTTTCGTCGCGCTCTCACAAAATCGATATTTATGGTAATGTTTATCAACAGGGAAAAAAACTATCGCGTCAGTTTCTTCTTAATATTTAATTGACTGTTGCTCTTTTGGGGTCGGGAAAATCGACAACTTGTTCTTACGGGCAATATTTATTTATCCGATTGAGAGGAGAAGGTCGCTCTTGCAAAATTCTCTCATCTGCATTCTGATTAAATTTTTTTATTCCGCATCAATATTGGTACAGATAAATATAAACGTACAAAAAGTGATCGCTCCCCAATAACACAAAGCTTATGACAAGCAAATAAGCTTTGTCGCGAAGGGGAACGAGTGATGTCAAGACGGCGCTTTGATAACTCGTAATTACCTGAAAAGACTCCGTATCATAATGTGTGTGCGAAACGAGCGTACAGAATGAAGTTTAGCCGTTTTAATTCCTGTTATACACGCGTCCTCCGTAAATTGCTCCTTCAACGTTTCTAATTGCAAATACGCGCGAAAAAACGGGACTGACGTACCTTGATAATATTACTTTCCGAGCCACATAATATCTTCCGTGATAGGCGGCGTATCGCTTATATACTTGGTGCTTAGTGGAGGAAGAAAAAAAGGAGAGGGCGGGCAGGTAGGAAACAAGGGAAGAACAGTGCCGATGAGGAAAAAAGAAGGAGAACTTTGTGTGACGTATACACGAAGGTGGATGATGTACAAGTGTTACGTCGCACGAAACTGCACCGTGCAACCGGCGTATATCTCGTGGTGCATGCAACCCTCCGGTATAGAAGGAAAATAATATATAACGAGCCGAAGTGGAGAGAAAGGCGGGCACAGAAATAAGCGAGAGGCTAGATCTTGCGAGAATCAAGGAGAAAAGTGTACAAACCTCGATGTTTGGTTGCTCCGCGCGTCTGCCATGTCCATTCGTCCGTTCGTTCGTTCGTTCGTTTCGCAATTACGCTCGTGGGCGTTCGCGTCTCTGTCCGGCTGTTGTTTTCGCATGCACTCACGTAAGCGCGTACGTGGGTGCACGCTTCTGCAAAACATTAGCGTTCCCTTCAGTGAAGCGGTCCGTCAATATCTGCTTGACGCACGTTTCGTTGGATTGTGATTCCTACTTTTGTTCGAGCATGATTGACCCTTCACCAGCGATATTAACACATTCCTCTGATAACTTGTGCCTCGCGCAGAAAATGTCAGACTATACTTCATTGATATTTACGATATTGTAATGGACTGACGGTACTTTAATTTGACATTAGCGAAATATAAATGCGTACTTGTAATATCCGACAATAAGAGAAGAATAAAAGAAAAAAACTGTATAGTCTAGCTGTACAAAAAGCAATATTATAAAAAGAAATATAATTTTAACATAATTTTTACTAAAATATTTTTTCCGTATATACCGTCGCGACAATTTGCAAAAAATTTATCAATCCCTGTGGCATCGCGCTGTAGCTTATCGAAACGTCGAGTAGTATTGCTATAAGTTATAATGATAATTAACTAATAATGTTTGCACTAAGGTGACTGTGCATAATCAAGCATTTAATATCACGCTTAAGTGACTATTAATACAGGCACGCTGAATAATATATACGTATATTCACATACTACTTGCAACTATCGATAAACGACAGAAATTCCTGCCTTAATGCGGGTTTCCATGCAAACGATACGATCTTTGAGGGTGGCGTACGCAGACCATGAGAGAGAAACTAGCTCGTCTCGGTCCGCGCTCCGACGTATAACATATTATGTAAAATTGCCGCAATTATACGCGGAAGGTGTGTCTTTGACAATGCAAAGTCGACTATATCAGTATAAATAAGAAAACAGCGTTTTTACCGAGATACCGCGAGATACAATATCTTTGACGCGCGATGTAGTACGTAACGTCGTATTGCTGACTATTCCTCTAATGCAATTAATTTTATTGGAAATCGCAACGTTTCTATATTCAGTTGCGTGATGATGATAAACGATTCACGAAACGTGACACTGCGGAAAAGACAATAACGCCTTACCTCTCTGATGATCTTGCAACTCGTAACGGTGCCAATGTGAGAGAACAGAGCACACAATAAGTCTTCGCACACTACATGATCCAAGTTGCCGACGTACCTAATTTGATATCAGCAAAAAGAACAAGCGTTAATTGCAATAAGAACCTTCATAGAAGTGAGAATCTTTTTGCGATGTATAACAGAACGATAAGATTATCACAATGGTGCATTTAATCTTAGATATAGTTACTCATATTGAACACTACTTTTTTGTATTCCCGAGTTGTGTAAAACGTGTTGAGTCGAACGTGACAGACGTGTCTGTGGAATCGGCATCATTAACGTAAGATATCGATGACGAAAATGCAAGTATTAGACGGCGGCTTGGGATTAATTTGAAATTCGAATTCGATCGCCAAATCTTGATAGTGGTGTAGTCACGAAGCGGCGAGTTGTTCCAGAAAATATAGCGGGAGATGGACACGCGCCAGAAACCCATATGTCCGACAGCCGAATTAGAGCGGAAATAGGCAAAAATCCAAATTTCCGAAATGTATACCATACAGGGCGCGCGACGGTACGTACCGCACGATAAATTCTAAACTCGTAGCTCGGAGCTCGATTTCCGTAATGGAAGAACAATGAAGAGTGCTCCAGGAAACAATACGATAATACGGGCTCGCTGTTACGCGAGCGGAGCGGGAATAGAGCAGTAGTAAATGTCATCGGAGTCGCGCATAAAGTTGCCATTAACTCGTTATACGTATCGCGAAATAAAACGCAGCGCAATACGGACATACATAAACTAAGCCCGGATGATCATAATACTTCTTCGTTTAATCGCTGGGAGAGGAGCTTGATGCGCGGGGCCGAACATTGGGGTTAAATTGGCTGTATAACGTGCTACGTTGAAGAGAACACGCAGACGATACTCTAGAATTTATCCTAAACTGTTAGTCTTATGTTAAGTGCCTATAAGCGTAAAAGGAAAACTATAAATAAGCGAAATGAGCGAAGGTGAAAAATCCGCTGTGAATAAATTTGCAATGTTTCAAATCTTGAAACATTGTTAAAGTATTTATTTTTTCACGAGAGAGAAATATCTTGAAAGTACTTACAGAGTTTTTGGCGTTATATCGTCTGACATATTGACACTTCGAACCACTTCACACCGAACCACTGAGCTCAGCGGCTTCTCGCATACTTGCACGTTAGAAACGAGTAATTTTATTTAAATACGCCTTATGTCGGCCAACTAGAGCATAGAAGGTCTAAAGATCCTAATAGTGGATTTGTGAGTTCTTAGCGCGTGCGTGAATGTCGCAGATTGCCAAAGAGTCTGCCAAAGAAGTGAAGAATGGACGCGGCAAATTTTAATCACGAGTTACTTAATTGAAAGTAAGGCGCTCCCAATATGTTGCTTATAATTTCTTCTCCTTTGTTTGTACAGAGACTCTATTCACTACATACAACACATATGATCTTAAAGAAAAAAACTATAAATGATTTTAAAGCAGCATAAATTTATAAAACACTAGAATACTGAAGAGGAAGATTCAAAACAATAGTTAAATGGAAAACAAAACCTTTGCAATACTTTTAGATAAAAAAATTACATTAACAATCTTTTTCGATTCTATTCAAAGAATGATTTGTTCTCAGACGCCAGCGACCCACTTTTGTTTGTCACACGGTTTCTGCTGTACCTCCAACTTAATGGATATAACCGAGTATGTCTCAATGAAAGCATGCCAACGGTATCTACTTCGTCACGACGCGTCGGCGATCTCTTCAGGAAAACGAAGAAAAATATATCTCACGAAGTTCACCCTGCCACGGCCAGACACTATAAATAATTCGTGAGCAGCTATCGTAAACGTCGTGCAGTTTTTCCAAGGTGTAAATCACTCTTACCGGGGCTCGTTGTAAAATCTTACTCTTACCCCACTTTATGTTACCGCCGTTGAACATAAACGTCTGTCCCGCGATGTACGAGTATTTGCATGTTGAAAAGGAAAACCGAGCTGCGCATCGTGCGCGCACATTGTAGTAAGCAAAGCGTATCGAACTGTCGGACAGCCAGATTTGAATGGCATATTGTATACGGGGATATGTACAATAGCGTTCTAGAATAGCCACTTGTAATACAGCTGATCTCATGTAAATTTAAGAATACACTATTGACGTAAGAATGCGCCGGCGAGATGTGTGTACGTATCTCGGATATTACACTTTATAAGAATAAAAGTTATTCTGAGAAGAGAAAAGTGTGTATATTTCTTTTGTGTAGATTTCAAAGTGACCGCGAATCTTAGAAAATACGAAACACGTATATCTTTATACTTACACGATGCATGAGTATCGAATGTACTAAGGGAGGGAATCCCAATTTGAATATAGTCGATGTCAGTGTCCATGTATAGTTTCTCGATACTTGTTATAATTTGACGAAATTACAAAAAGATTAATGTATAACGTAGCTTTCCGTGTGCATGATTATTTGCGTGACAATATAGGTTCGACCGTACGTATTAAACGCCGTCACGTAAAAGCCGGCACTTAATTTCCCTGCAATTATAGCGTATGCGGGTCACCGTGAAACGTGTGCCGACCGAAAATCCCACGTCGAAAGATTGAAGGAAACATATTTCAAAGTCAGTCCTGGCTGAGATGGTGAGGATATAAAATAGCAGTCGATCAGAAACGTCAACTTTACGGATCGTGCCCACGGCGACCACAGTTGCATGTTGTAAGCGTCGGCCGTGCCTTTCGGAACCGCCGAGAAGCCACGAAGTACCGCGAAAAACTTAGTTTTGCGAGGACGATAAATCATCTTGAAATTCGCCGGGGCTGACAGGCATGTAGTTTTACGAGGGCCTGCACGCAAAATGCAAAGCAGTCTCGAAGCTGGTGGGCTTGCACCGCAATTAATTAGCGTTTCGTGATAGCCGTGCATGTGCCGAAGCGTTCTCTTTTTTTTTTCTAGCCCCGCTAAAGCCGCCCGCGCGCGATAAGGTGCCGCCGTTCGCTGATCCGATTGGACATGTAACACCATTTTAAGGAACATATCGGCACTGCTCGACCGCACGATGTCGCGATTACTGTCCAAGTTTCGCATAATTCCGTCACGTGGCGCAATAGTTAAGTGTATTTTGACGTTCGCTCACGGTATTAATGCTATTAGTATCGATCGAATAATCGATTATACGATTCGCGATAGCGAATGAACGAGCTTATAATCAAATTGTGCGAGGGAATGAAAATTATTTACGAATATTTACGAATAAAAGAATACAGTAATTTATTAAAACACGCACGTATACATGAGAATTCAAATCAATATTCTCACGACTCGTTGAAATACGTATCGTCGAAGTTTATATAATCTACAATTCTCTTAATCGAGTATAGACCGTGTATTTACATGTAATTCCATTCGCATATTTTCATTGCACAATGTCCCTATCCCCTTCAACATTCCACGCACATATTCAATCATACGCTCAAAAATTGTACACGGGCAAAAATTGTACAAGCGCAAACAATACGAATTTGTACTCGATGTTCAAGTGAGAAAGCAGATTGCAAAACGGAATCGTCGATTATTTATAGTTAGAAGTATCAATAAGTCAAGTTCTTATTCACACTCTCTCGTCATTAATATTTAATAACTGATTCTCTCCTATACAAAGCTCTTCGAGACAATAAATCGCATAGGCCGAACTCGTCATAATGTAATTATTATTTCACATATGTATATTGTTGATTAAAAAATATTTAATGGGAAAACCTATAAATAATAAAGAAATACATTGTTTGATTTATCTTTCTGCGTTCGATCTCTTAGTCTTAACTACAACGTTCAAATGCAATTCCAACGTCGGCTCATTGGTTTCGAATACAAATCGAAAATAAGTTGGTCTCTCTCTCTCTTTCTTCCCCTCTCTCTCTCTCTCTCTCTCTCTCTCTCTCTCTCTCTCACACACACAACGCGATTCGATCACTGCGGTACATAGTTCCGAGAAAGGCATCCCATTGATCACGATTTTGGTACAAAACCGGTCTTAGGTGGTGGACCGACAGGTTTGTTGGACATAGGTACTATAGGGTTCATTCCCCTAACAGGTGAGCAGGCTGACGGTGTTTCTACGTTGCTTCTGCTGGGCGAAAAGGCGCCTAAATTCAAAGAGGGCGAAGATGATACTCTCTCAATCGACATGGTCTGCTGAGGAAGCTGCGCATCAGTCTGTATGCCCATGGATTGGTACATTTCCTTTAGCATCAACAGCATAGTATCTTCGGATTCCCTGATATTAAATAAACGTTGATGAGACTAGTGTGCGACACGTATCTTTCGTGAAACGGATGTACTTACCAGTAACAAATGTGACTCGTAAGAGCGAAAATATATTCATTGATGTACTCAAAAGGCGCTTCTTGGAGAACGTAATCTATCCTTCTGCCACCGTTTAGTTTTCCTATTATCACGTCCGCGCTACCGTCATCGTTAATGCATTGCTCCATCTCGTTCTGCGATTGCTGCAACTGCTCTTCAACTACCTTATCGATTTCGTTCGCTAGAGCTTGATTGTCCGGTTTGTAAAACATGGACAGTTGAAAAATGGAATTCCACGTGCTTTTCACAGAATCGAGCACCTTTTGCTTCAAATCCGCTCCGACGCGTGCCATAGTTTCTTTTAATTCTAAATCAAGTCATAAATTGTAACATATAAGTACGTTTTCGAAAATTTAATGGCTTAACTTGCATGTTGCAGTTTCCTGCTCACCTAGATGCATCCTTTTCCTGCCTTTGTGGTGCGGTATCAACATAGGTCGGTACTTGCAGGCTTCGGGATTAATCAAAGATTCCACTCTGTAAGCTACCGGATCGAAGGGATGGAAGATATTGAAGAAAGCCGGACAAGTCGGAAAGACAAAGTCATCCCCAAGAGTTTCGATGCCTCGAACGGTTACGAACATGCCAATAGGACTGCCAAGTGCAAAGAAAGCACGTGGGTGAAAATTGAGTTGCGGATAATGTATGTAAGGTTGTCCCGTTCCTGCCACACCCATTACATAGCTAATCTTTTTGCTGAGACGTCTCTTTAGAATAGGCGCGAGCATTGGTTTAATGGATCCGACACTATCACTTTCCTGTAATAACGACAAATGTTTTCTTGTCTAAGTGCGTAAGTTGTAATTATTGTAAGAAACGTTATAAAGAAAGAAACATTATTGTAAGAAATATTATAAAGTTATTCGTAAAAACTAAAATAAAATAACTAAAATAAAATAAAATAAAATAAGGTCTTAATTTGTGTTAATACACAAATATACTTACTCCTTTATCACCGTCGTCGTTGTCATTTTCCTCTTCGTTTTCCTCTATAATTGGTTTCTGATGGCATAGCAGGTCAAACAGAATTAAACTGCCCAACGAGTGACCGCCTATGTATATTCCTCCGTCAAAAGTCGGGTTTCTTTCTTTGAATAACGCGTGCAACCTGTTCATTTCACCTCCGACCGTATGCATAATGGTTTGACAGTATACGGGACTAGTGTAGAAAAGTATGTCAAGCAAAGTATCATTGGTAAAATGCCGCAGCTTCGGAATACTCTCTAACGTGATAGCTTGCAACTTCTTGTCGATTCCCGTATCGCCGGAATGCAGCGTCGCATGCCAGGAGATTGGCAGAACCTCAATCCTATTTACAATACCTTGTACGCTCGCGGTGCGATAATGAGACTGTACTAGTTGAAGAGATATACTTCGGAACTCATCGACTGCGACAAAAGAATTTATGTAAACGCTCGAATTTTATGTAACCATAATTAAAATATTTTCTAACAACTTACCAACTTCTTCTACGGTGCGGAACTTCAGGTCACAAACACTACCTATACCATGAACGAGGAATAGAAGATGATCTACTTTCTCAGGTTCACCTTCGTCTATATTGAAATCGCTAACTCCCCTTTTAACGACTTTCGGCTTGTTCGCACCCTGTAAATATGTACTGTCCGCTGAATCCTATAGAAATTAGGACGGACCATTTCAAACAAAACCATGCATACGATATTAGGAAAAAAACGCGTACCTTTTTGATTGAGAAAAAAGTTGATTAGACAAGAAATCAAGGTAACTTAAAATAGCAGCATCAATGTATTCTACCAAATAAATATAAGTTTTAAAGAATTTTCATTTTAACGAATCAGTATGCAATAAAACATAACTTTAGCAACGCTGACAATGTAGCATTGTTAATTAAAAAATTTAATTATAAATTACGAAGCAAAAAGCGTTTTTTTAATAAAATGTAATGCGCCATTAGTATAACTTTCAGCATAACTTTGTGTGAAATAAATATTATAATATAACATCAATAAACTTTGTTACATTTATGAGTTGTTTATTTACCGTACTATTCCCCCAAGATTCTGACAAATCGGAAGGATTCGGTTGTGCATAATGAACTTGAACTGTTGCGCTATGGAAG
The DNA here is from genome assembly GCF_010583005.1 of Odontomachus brunneus. NCBI lineage: Eukaryota > Metazoa > Arthropoda > Insecta > Hymenoptera > Formicidae > Odontomachus > Odontomachus brunneus. Next base: position 945,530 of record NW_022639494.1, on the reverse strand, counting down.
AGAATGTATTCTCCGTTATTCAGTTCAATTCTTCGGTTCCAGTCATTCGTCATGCACGCCAGTTTATATTCCTCCTCAAGTCTCGTGGCAGTTTTTTCCTCGTACGGAACGTATTTGGATTCGACCGGTCCCATATAGAACCAAGAACATCGTCTAACTTCGTTAGACGTTCCGGTCCAATAGACGGGCGCTCTCTGACGACGCATGATGCTGACATCGTAACGGCCGCCATCAGTAGCTACTGTGGTTTCTGTCGTAATTTCGCTAGAATTGTGGACCTCCTCTAACTTTAAGCTGTCCTGCATGGAGAACGGATGCCATAATATTTTGGTTTCCACTTCCTTACGATAGAACCAATGATGATACACTGGCCTGTACTGTACACGTTGCTCAGAAGATCCAGAAGCCTGCAAACATTTCATTTTCATTAATTACATATTGCTGTGTTTCCAGGAAATACGCTGAAATAGGATGAAGCGATAAGAATAATTCTGATTAATCTATTAAATCATTAAATCATCTATTAAATCATCAATTATTCCAATTATTCTATATCCTATTTATTTGCAAAATGAAGTTTTCACATAGAGGATATTTCATGTCTTACCAAGTTCTGGAAACTTGGTGGGATGGTATCTTGTACAGAGCGATTGTTTAGCGGATTGGTCGACATTTGAACAGGACTAAGTGTGGCAGATCCCGTTGGTTCAGGTACTGTTGTCATAGAGACAGGATATGCAGTATTATTTTCGTGAACGCCAGAGAGTTGCTGAGACCCGCTGATACTCTCATAAAGAGGTGCAATTTGACTCGGTTGCTGTTGTGCGGGATGCTGGTTGGGCGTATAGAAAGTCGGCTGTTGGAGTAGTTGACTCTCCGCAAAGTCCGCAGGATTGTAAAATTTAGGGAGTGGTGGTCGGTCGGGCGTCGATTGATTACTGGATGCAGTACTCCGACCGTTCGTCACCGACTGAGCGATGGGTGGATTCAAATTGTTCTCCTGAGATGAGGGAGTCGGAAATCGATCTGCTATTGATTCGAAGTATGCTCTCACGGATTGCTCCGTTGGTCTCGGTGGGACATAAGGAACGTTTTCGTTCGAAGGTTGTACGAACGATACGTCATTCAAACTTGACTTTTGATCCGCTGGTCTATCTGTCTGTTGAAAAATAGAACACGATATAGATGTCGGTTGAGAATAATGTTCAGACGGATATGCGTTCGACTGAGTCACTTGGATATCGGTTACAAAGTTATTATCGGCTTTGTACACTTCCGGACGAGTCACTGATAGCGCCGTCGATTTTTGACCAAGGAACACGTCACTCAAGGTATTACTTGCAGAATGTACGGTTCTTTCCGGAGTGTTGTTTGACTTCGCCTCGTTTGGTCTTTCGATGAAGTCGTTTGCAGCTTGCGGCGTCTCGCTTTGCTGTTCACAGGACTTCGCTAATTCGGTGGTGACGTTGGATGTACTTTCATCAATTTCCGAGGAGGCTTCGGAAGATGTTTCATGTGGAAAGCTTCTTTCGCGTTCTTCAAGTATATGTTTCAATTTCTCTGTCACCTGAGCTGCTGATATGGGTATAAATTTCGCGTCAGTCTCTTCTGAAGTCGATGACAGCTTAATGACAGGTTCTACCGTCGTTTCTGAGATGTCGTCTTTCGCAAAATTCGGCGGCGAATTTAGCTGATTAGAGCTTTTAATCGCGACTACCTCTTTATCTGTATTAGACAACGGAAGATCTCGATTCAGGTAAGGGACATAGCTGGAGAACGAGACGTTTGCCGGAGTATTTTGCGGTGTTGCTGGTTCCAGTAGCCGTGAAGGTATCGGTTTAGTCGGTGACGAAGTAAATTGCGACGATGCAAGCACAGAAGAATTGTCGTGAAAAATCGTCTGATTTACGGACGATAAAGATGAGTTATATGCCAGTCCAGTTGGACTAGATCGAAACGAGCTATGAAGAGAGCTGTTACGAGATAATTGCTCAAACGTTGGAACTTGCTCGTTCGAAGAACCGATTTGCTGCTCACTAATATTCTTATTTTGCGAGAACCCCTCTGACTCGTACGGATTCAAAATGGTCGGTGGTGTAGTATATATATTTTGAGACGGGAAGACCGTTTGTACTTCTGGATATGCCTTCACGCTGTTAGATGTTAGATCAGGCGGCGGTACGTACTTCGGACGTCGTTGATTCCCAAGTCGATAAGAATTTGGAGCTTCAACAAGAAATAATAAATGTTACATATAAATGCAACAGATAAATGGAATAAGAACTAGTCACACGTAAGCACAAGCATTAAATAAGAAATAAGAAATTTTATATATAAATACAGCAGATAAATGGAGTAAGAACTAATTACACAAACGTTAAATAAGAACTAGTTTATGTGTGTCAGCACTGAACTAGTTTTTTTTAGTACATATGCCAGTCATCATATTTCTAGTATACGTCAATGTATGAACAATAAAAATTAATCGATTTTCTTGCAATCGTGTTATATCATATTGTCTACGTATCATCGAGTTATTTGTAGTTTTAAGATATAATTTTCTTATTTATAAGCTAATTCTAAGCACTTACCAACTGCAGATGCACTAGGTGGAACCGTAGATTGCGGAGGAATCGATATAGTACCAGCAGGAAATTTTGATGTATCTATATTTGAAATATTGGTTGCTAAGAATCCTGGTGCATATGGCTGAGAACCTTGACGCTCTTGTGAGAGTGCGAAAGGATGGAATTCCTGTGCCGTTTCGCTAATATTCTCGGCCGTCTGGTTTATTTGCGCTCCCGAAAAATCGTTTTTACTCGATGACAATGACAAGTTTGGCAAGGAAGAGAAGATCGATGTGAAATATCCCTGTCTCGCCGGCTGATTCGCCGTGTCTTTACTTTCGTTTGGCTGGCAAGATGCATTCGTAGAAGAATGTTCATACGTGTTTGACGAGGTTTGAGGCTGATTATTATTGACCGGCTCCTGTCCTACGAAGTTGTCGAGTTCTGCATCTGAAAAAAAATGACTGTTTAGTCAAGTAATTGTTGCTATCATGTCTCCATTCTTTCCATTCCATTCATTCCATATGTTCATTAAAATATACAGGGTGTCTCACACTCTCCTCCATTTTGTGGGAACGTAGAACAGGTTACGGTGAACATAAAAGTCCTATATCGTTTTGCGATATTCACAATAATTATCGAGATATTAATTGTAGAAAATTTGTGAATAATCATGCAGAATATGGTAAATGAGTTATAGTAGCGATGACTGCCGTCATGTACTTATACTTTAGGTCAAATTGAACAAAAGAGTCCTCTATTATTTTGCAAATAATCACATAGATTTTTAATTATTAATTAAAGAAGATAAGTGCATTATCACGCAAAATCGTGCAATAATCTTCTTTAATTAATAATTAAAAATCTATGTAATTATTTGGAAAATGGTAGAGGACTTTTTTGTTCAATTTGACCTAAAGTATAAATATACGACGGCAGTCGTCGCTACTATAACTCTTTTACTATATACTGCATGATCATTCACAAATTTTCTACAATATCTCGATAATTATTGCGAATATCGCAAAACGGTATAGAACTTTTATGTTCACCGCAACCTGTTCTACGTTCCTACAAAATGCTCGGAGGAGAGTGTGAGACACCCTGTATAACTTATTCTACACAACACGCAAACTCAAACTGTTACTTAACAATAGCGATAACATAGTGATAGCGATAACATAGTGATAGCGAAAACAGTAATAGATAGTGATAGCGATAATAATAAATTGCAGCAATTTTTACATACATATATTTTCCAGAAATATATCCAAGAAACGAAATAATTATAACAAAAATATATCTCTTTGTGAAATAATCTTACATTATTTTTACAGGATAATATTTCTACTGAAATGAATAGTTCAAAAAATTAATAAAGACGTCTATTTGATCATAGATATTCTTGGCTAATCGGGTGTGTTCATAAAATATTCTCTCCTTCTAGGATGACTAGATACCCCGGCGCATTATTCACTATCTGTCAATATTGGACAGGATACAATGAACGTAAGAACCAATGACGAAGATGATAGGAGCCGACTGATACATCGCGCTTCTACTTTCGCTTTTTTTGTAAGTGATTATACGAGCATCCTGACAGGTTTTATATCGCCAATGTTGTTACGTTAACGTATCCTGTTTATGAACGTAAATATTCAGGTTTAAGTGTAATTTATGATGATTAACAACATTAGCTGCACGAAATGAGAGCTACGAAATGAGAAGTTCGTTTCAATAGTTCGCAAATACTTCATACTTGTGCGTCATTCGCTATATCCGTACACACTTATCGGTAATACTTGAGTAGAACGAATAATTCATAGCGATGTAAATTGTGTTGTATTCAAATGTGCGCAATAACACTTGGTGTTTTTTTAAAAACTTTATAAAGTTTATGTCCAATATGATTCACCAGTATTCAAAGCATACTGAATTGTGCGCATAAAGAAGGTAAATGTCGTTCTATTAATAACAAATATTAATAAATTTTACCACTTTTCTTGTCATATAATGTCAGATATCGAAAAGAAGATACACCATCTCCCGTAAACACAGCTCATACATGGATCGACGTAAAATATTTATGCACAAACATTTAATCCGAGATTATAACAGGATATTAGATGGCTGGTATTTATAAATTGTAGCAAATCTTGAGATATCGCGCTTCGTTCATAAGGAGACACCTTCGATTGTGCAACGACAAACGTTGACGCCCAGATTTACCTTTTCATTTGTGTTATCGTCAATGTAACTGACGATACGTTACTCCTCTGTAAACTTAAGCGAACGAAACTTTATAAGTACGCCGCACACATTTTTGCGATGGTCTTTCGTTCGACTTTCCTCTTACGCTCGCGGTAATGGAATTACGCATGTTCTGGTTTATTGTGATGTGCATTCTGTGTGTGTGCAGAGATGCAATCGGTGAATCAATATTTACGACAGCTTTCACATCGATTAATAACGCTTCTCAATTCAATGACAGGACAAAGGACGCGCAAATCGAACGATTGATTCAGATGCAAACAAGACCGATTGAAACTACTCGGAAAGATGACAAGTTTGATTTATCGGTAAAGACGAAAACTTTGAGTGGATTTAAAAATGTGACGTGTTCTAGGTATGTTAATATAATTTTCAAGTGAAATTAATAACATAATTATATGTTATTTAAAGATGTTGCAAGGATCGAATTTATTAATAGACACGTATTTAGGATGACAAAATTTTAGAATGAATCCTATTTTCACAATAAAATATAAAATTGGGTTTTTTTCAAAATGAGGTTTCATAGATTTTTTGTTACATTTGCGTGTTATTCTTAACTAATAACTTTTTGTTATTTTATAAAACGTCTTCTTCGGTGTAATAAACGAATAAAGAAATGTTTCTGTTGAAAGATACTGCATAGAACAGCTGGGAACTGGCAAAAATCCGTTTGAAGATATTAATCTCTTTTGGTCATTCGCCGGGAGCAAAAATGAAGCGGGTAATAATCTCAATTTACTGATGTACATAAATCCTTTTTTTTCAAATTACCAATGTTATTGATGTTGCTTATCAGATCTGACTGCACATTGACGTAAGTGGGCTTTTGTAAGTTATGTTGTTGCCGTTAGTTATTTTGAATTACACATTTTAACGATAATAGATAACGCATTATATCATTCGATATTTTTAAAATCATATTACAAAATAATCATGCTTGCTGCAAGAAATAACGACAGTAACTTTACTATAAAGAATACGTGCTGAACACAAATACAAATTCTATAAATATCTTATATGAAAGTTGAAACATCGACGAAAATATCAGAATCTTTGATGAGATTTCAATACAATTTTGTTTATGTAGAAACAGATGTATATATAAATATATTTTGTGATTAACATTGTTTCAGATCATTTCTTTTTGAGAAAAAACCCAAAGTTAAAGATATCAAGACATGTTAATAAAAGTTTAACGGATTTAGACAACAGTTGCCAAGTAAATTGTTTTCAAGGCACTTATGTCATTTTTAAAGTAAAGGACTTATTTTTAAGAATATGACTAATTGCTTTATTTATAGATTTATCTCTATCTGGATTGTGACATTATAAATATGAAAACAAGTCCGCTTAATCAACATGAAAATACTGATTCGAATTTAGAAATTAATCATCAAAGCGTTGAAACCTTACAGAAACTTTTCTCGCGTTCCGACTCGGAATTTTTGGTGAGTAACAGAGGAGGGATATTATATTTATACAGTAAGAAAAATCGTAAAAACCGTATGTTTTACAGCAGAAGAAAACATTGGCACACAATACTAATTTGAGTGGATACACCGAAATTAAATTCCATATAGACGCCAGTGTGATGAAAATTATAATTAACATTCGGGGAAATCTTACACGCGCAGCCCTAGCTATACCTACAATACCGAGAAGTAAGTCTCACGTCACTTTCTTCATGTAACAAGCCAGTAATGTAATGCGAAATCAATAACATCACGTTCAAGCCACGTGTTTCACAATATATCTATTGTATCGGTTAGTTGCGACACGGCTAAAAATAGATCATTGACGCATCAATTTTTGATGTCGCGTCACATATATTTCCAAAAGACAACTTTATTTTATATTCTACTTCTAAAATCGGAAGAGTAAAACAAGTATAATAATGTCTTAACTTTACACAAATATAATACTTTTTATAAAATAACATTGATTGTGCAGACTAAGCAATGTATCGCGTCAAATATGTAGTAATGTCCTCACGAAAGATGTTTCTTTCAATGTTTCTTTTATTATCCATTCATGGAATCATATTCATTGGAAATTATGTAAACATTTAACATCACATCAAAGAAATGTGTGTCATGCAACGATTAAGATAATACAAAATAATTAAATAATAAAACATGAGAAAGTACCAGTTCTACGTTTCTATGTTTATTTTGTTTGCCGTAAACTGTAATACACCGGTTATTTCATTAACGTATACACTTTCTTGATTATTAAATACATTTCGTCGCACACAGAATCACTATCTTTAAACTCAATTCCGTCTAACCTCCGAGCGTCAAGGGCAGTATCGACCGCATAGCTGCTTCGTTCGTACTGCTCGCATCGCACTAGGTGACCACGTTGCACGTGATTTCGTCCTCGCATTAAATGACTATTAATATTCAATCTTTATCTAATATTTGCAATGTAAAGCCGTAGACACGAAAAATAAGTTTCAGGAAATCGAGAAACAAAATATCACATTTTTCCTCATCAAATCGCGATTCTTTTATTATCGTTAAATTTGACCCACAAGCCATATCAACAAGATGCCTAATCCAGAAACAACTTTTATTTCTTTGTGATTCACTCGTTAACAGACAGAACGATGCGGAGGCCAGGAATAACGATGTCGTTGGCACGTACATACGATATGAAAGGGGTGGCGATCGACGCGCGCAACCCTCCGCCAGGTGGCTACCTGATGAAACTAACGGGGGTAGAAAATTCAAAGTACAACTTCGACGTAACCGGTTACTTCGGAACGAGCGAGAGAAATAATACGAGGAACGAAATTATCGACGTCAAGTTCACGAGCGGTAAGCGAAATTGGAGGTTTAAGTGATAATTATAAGTTAATATAATGGTGTATACGATTATGAAAGTTTATCTGATGTATTTAAGAAATAATTCAACTATCACGCGAGTTCGTGCAATTTCTGTGCGTTAATGTAACACACCGATTCAACTTAGCATGAAATAACTAACATCTAACATCGGCTGTCGTCTTTAACTTCATAACTGTCTAAATAAAAAGGATTGAGAATTGAATCAGCTGCGTGTAAACCAGTCATGTTAACAGCACTAAGTTGCACTAAATGCAATATCATGCAAAATTATAAGTCAAGCAGAACAATATTTATCTCGCAACTATTCTTACTTTACCGCGACTATTCATGAAGACAAGAGAGATTCGCGCGTCACAATGTTGCAGCTCGCGTTTTTCGCAAATCAGAATAAAGGAATCACTCACTCACTCTTATCTGCACGCGAATTCAGCCGCGAATCAGCCGTCAGCGAAACGCACGAGTTGCACACGCGCTCACGCGCACTCTCACGCAACTTCCAACCTCGTCGTAACACGACAGCCGTCTGACAACTGCCAACCCATTGGTTTCTGGTCCGCGAATACACAAGATTATGCAATTTACTCAGTGGCCTTTGATCGCAGTTCTCGCATCATCCTTCTCTTTCATTCGCGTCCAACTCGCACTCTGACGCACATCAACTCCCTGAGGAAGTAAAGTAGAGATTCAATAAAGTTGCTTGTTTCACTTTTCATCTTAACGCCTTTCTCTCGTTTCCTCTCTCTTTCTCTCTCCCTCCCTCTCTCTCGAAGACGTCAACCGGCCAAAAAAGGCAGCCACTTCCGATCGCGCGAAGACGACAATTTATGGACGTTTCTTGTAGGTGCGATATACACAGCCATCGAGCACTCGGCCATCGAGTTTTTCGAACGGTGCCAACGTTATTATTATCGACGATTCTATTTTTAAACGATCCACTAAATATGACGGCTTTTATAATCGCGCATTTAGTAAAATTTGTTAATACGGTCTCTAAGTGACGATTATCTTTTTAATGTCTTCATCTTTCCCGTATGAAAACTCAGGCGATTCATAATCAATAATTATGGCCTCGTGTTACGATTTTTAATTATATTCCTTTCTTTCGTTGCGACAAACGTACAATTACGACTCCAACGTGATAGGAGTCCATTACTTTCATTTTTACATCAACGCGGAAAGTTGGATGAATGAGCCTTTGAAAGAGGAAGTTCTGCTTATACAATCGAACAGCGGAGTTGATTGAATTTCCGGGAAAATGTTAGGAACCTCATTTAGACATTTTTTAGCAATTAATAACACATAGCTTTCATATAACAAAATAATTAATAAAATACATCGCTATGTTGCGAAATATATTGTTAATCATTTTTATTGACGTGTAGAATTAAAACACTTTAATTGGATGTTAGGTAAGGATTATACTTCACAGAATGAAGCAACAGCCATGACAACTTTTTTTGAGAAACATAATGAATTCGATAAAATGAAGAAAGTAAGTTACATAAAATAGTGTGTAAAACATCTTTATGTAATACATGATTAACCTTCCATATGTAGCCTTTGAAACATGCTTCTACTGAAATTTTACAGGATATCCACGAGGACATGGCCAATAGCCAAATAAATTCAACATTTGAAATAAGACCTGACGTGAGTAAAAAACCGAAGTTCGTGTATGAGAGATCTGCAGATATCATGGATGCACAAGCAAATACTGATGCAGCGATAACAGATGATCTTCCTGATACGTCACCTTCTTCACTTGAAGCCATCGTAATGAAAGACATTATTAACGATTCTGCCCTATCTAATAATTCCTTAGTGAATTATGGTGACGTCGGAATTCCGCAAAATGCATCAAATAAAGCAATGTTCAACGGAAGAATGCTTGCTCTGGTCAGGCATATAAGCATCAAAGTTCTACGTTACTTTAACCTATAGAAAAATGCTAATATAGATCTTTATTTTGAACAGCAGCCGGGAAGGCAGGAACAGAAAATTCAAACGCGATCATCCGAAATCGTCTCATTAAACGAAGACATCGATATGAATGTCAAACCATTCCTTAGTAACAACGTAACAATAAAAACAATAAAAAATCAAGAACTTTCAACGAGATTGGCAGAGAATAAGGAAGACATTTTTAGAAAAGAAAAAATACTGATAGAAGTGAATCCCGAGAGCAACTTAATCGCTATACCAGGAAGAATACACACAATATTTTTCGATTTGACGAACAATTGCGTTCTTACAGTTAGATATGCAGTTCGAGCAACGAGCTCATCATTTAGGATAAATAACATACGACCTATGTAGTACGTAAATCAATCACTAAATAACATTACGAAATAAATCGTTCGATTTGTTCGATTATATATTTTTTCTCATTGTTCTAATCGATGCTTACTTTCGTAAATCTGCAACAGCGTATATTTATATCCGGGACAGACAAGTTATGTAGCCGTGGATATTATTGTGCCGACAGGAATCAGACAAGATACAGTGAATACGCTTACATTGTTTGTCGATGGTACGGAAATATCGGAAAAAACGGTATATGTTTACATTCAAAATCCATATACAAAGGTAAGTGGAAATAAGACAACTTGGCAATTCCTAAGCTTTGGAAATTTACATTGAACTATAAATTTCTTAGTAAATTTCGATACAAAAATCAGAAAATTTTACATATATCAAATAATATAATAAAGAGAAAGGATAGTGTGCAATATGAAAAAGGATATTTGTATATAATACTTTTTAATTTTACATTTGTACTAGATTGTATACTTTATGTTCGCTATCTAGATTTTATATTATTTACAATTTGTTTTTTTTTAGATAATTGATAATGTGAGACCAACAATCGAATATTCGTTCAATAGCAATTGCGCCGGTAATCTAAATAAAGATCGATGCGACAAGACGTTTTGGAGTGCTGACGTCACTATTCAAGATCCCGATTCAGGTAACAAAAGTAAAGAAATAAGAATTGAAAATATAATCACTTGTGCATATTTCTTCTCTACTTTTATACAGGTCTAAAGAGCGTAACATCAACTCCGAATAGGATATATCCACGTTCTGAATTCATAAGTGGCACGAAAAATTCTGTAACATTTTATTATTTGTCCACATGCTGCTATACGACAGCTACCGTTACAGCAATTGATTCGTTAAATAATGAATATTCCCGGAAAATAGATGTCACAGGTAATAACACAAATGTATAAATGTAACATATATATAAATGTGAACATGATTGTACGAAAGTAAAGACGTTAATAATGCCTTTCAGTTCCAATCGAAACATTTGTATTGAGAAGCATCTAATCTAAATTTTTATGCATTATGACTTAAAACTGAATCTAACAATTTCATAACAATACCAAGTTAATAAGAAAAAGCAGTTTCGAACTCTTTAATCAACACTCATGACATGTATGTTTAAACACATGTTTCATCCAGAGAAACCGGAACTGGGAAACATTATTAATAAGCTTTTACACAAAGGAAGGTTAAATGTCAAGATAACACTCAATATTTCGATAGAATGGGACAATCTATCTCAGGGGGAGATAGCTGCTGTCGTAGTTGGTGCATTATTTCTTCTCCTTCTACTGATACTCCTCATTATCGCTATAGTCTATTGCGTTCGCAAGAAGAATAGTCACGATTTACCTTACACACAAAGATATGGCTCTAGACAACCTCCCAGATCCGAAAGAACGAGTTTCTAACAACGTCGTCGTAGAAATTAACCACATCATTGGATTGAAATTAAATCATAAATCTTTAGAAACATTATACCTGTCATTATACATGTCAGTCTGTATGTAAGTATTTAATAAATTTCTACATAAAATACACCTGATCTTACAAAATATTAAGTGCAACTCATTACAACAATCACATGCTTGTCATTAAAGAAAAGAAAACTCGGAGCGAAACTAAAAGGAACCTAGTCTTTTACGAACTGCGCTTTAAAGACAATGTACTTAAATGTTTACGCTAGACGTACTTTATTACGTCTACAGAAATAGCTTATACAGAGAAGAATATACAAAAATCTTAAACAGTAAAAGTTGAACAGTAAATTAATTTAATGCCAATCACAATGGAGAAATATTGAGATCATTACTGCAATTTTTAAATTTTCAACTGAAATATTTATACTTCATTTATACTGCTTAAGTTTTTGTATCTTTGCCATCGATCTTTTCTGTTTACATCACAGAAATCTCAGACACACAACTCCAATGCCACGACATGACTCCTTCACGCTGCATAGTCATGTTACGAGCCACAATCTTACGATCTTGTGACGAAAATAAATGAAGCAACTTCGACGGTATTTGACGGGCTTCGTAACTTTCCAATACAACTTAACTTTGCACAGACTTACTCGTTCAAACCGGTCTAAAGTTCATTAACTAAGCTTAAGCGTAGGAAGGACTACCTTTCCTCCTATTTTCGTCGCAAAACCCGCTAATTTAGCGGGTCTGAGAATCGTGGTTCACACTCGTAAAGACCTTTGCACAATGCTAGGCTACAGGCAATAGAAATAGGCATTAGCCAGTAGGAACAGGGAATAGAAATAATTGACCAATCCGAATTCCTACTCCCTGTTCCTATTGCCTGTTGCCTGGCATTCTGCAAAGGCCTTAACGTTCGATACTAGAGTCAGGGACTTTCACCATTGCCATCGTCATGTCGCACGTTCCTATAATACCAACTGCACAAACAACGATGGAATAACAGATGTTTGAACACGACTGTATTCTAGCCACAAGCGTACACACGAAATTAAGGAGAGAAAACGAAAGTTATCCGTTGGTGAATCTTACTTCAGAATCAATCATCATGCAGTTTTCTGCGTTATTGGATCAGACAATACACGAAATTCGCAAGATGTCGAGCCCCACCCACGCTCTTTTGTCGAACTCAAACTCACCGTCCCGGAGTACGGCGGGAGTTGCAGGTGTGACAGGCATCAACAATGCATTCTCCGTGTAATTCTCCAACGGAAAGCCCGGACCCGCGGCGGACAGCAACGGGTTTTTCACTTTACGCGATGAGTTGTTCATGCTCACGGTGATGTCGAACGCTACAAGGTCTGCGCTGGCACTGCCATTAGAGACTAAACGAACACTCTGACTCGAATGCACTTTTAAATCCCACTTCAAGACGAAAACCTGTAATCTTAGAGTCCACGTAAACACAAACGTCTATCACAGCTATTCGATAAGTAGACACGTCGCTTCGTGTAACGTCCGTTTGTGGAACACTTCCTGGAACTTGACTAACTGAGCTGATAGTCGAGTACGTTTAGGAAGATTTGCGTGTCTGCATTGGTATTACACCCAGAATATCGAAACAGCATCTTGAAGAACACAAGATGGCGTTAAAATTTGAATCTGCGTAAACATCAGTCGGCCATCAATAAAATTCGCACAATACGATGTTAATTTTATCGATTGCTCTTATACAATTGATCTAAATGTCATCTCGGTATCATTATCATAATTAAAGAAATATTTAAAAAAGATATTAAAGACTAATCTATACTATACTAATCTTTACTAAAGAATTTCTTTAATAAACGTATTTTACGTATGTTACCGGTGGCGCCGAAGTCGTGCACCTGTCTGCGAGGTTCGAACAGATGGAAGTGGATGTAGAGTTGCTGCGGTACTGTGAATAGTTTGAGAACCGTAGACACAAGTTAATGTCCCTATGCAAACAACATTTATGGACATCTATCCTTAAAGTATAAAAGGCTGTTGATTCTTTTATTTTTAGATTCATTTTTCATTAGCTTTACCTTAATAATTCTAGGTATGAAATGTTGAAAAAAATCGATTAACATCCTTCTTCTTTTTATGTAACAATATAACGCGCGCGGCTACTATATTTTTATATAATTTAAAGAGAGCATAAAAGAGAAAAATATAACTATAAAGCATGTTGTTAAAAACAACAGGCAACAAAAATATACTTTAGCGATCAAAGATAATGAAGGTTTCTATTTCAGTGGCTGTCAGTCTGGTTTGACTTCTAAAAGGTCTTACAAGTTCCACTGTGGAAACACGATTGTGTTTATCTCAACTCATGATAACATTCATCTTGACCTTCTCGTTAAAAAAAACTTAAAAGTCAAAGTCATAATATATTAAAGAACATTTAAAAAATTTTTATATAATCAATATATCTTACACCAATTTTCGCTATGATAATTTCAATTATTAGTTCCCAATAATAAATACATTGCATAATATTTATTGTTTATGGTATTAAAGATACTATTTTACACAATTATGAAAAATTGTAATATATTATATGATAGATTGAAATATACGCTGCAAGTAATCACTTCAAGCATATTAAGTACGAAATAGTGACACTGTACCAATTACAATGAACGATATATAATTGTATAATTGCTTCTACACCATTAAATTATATAAATATTAATAATAACATCTAAAATTATGAAAATATGAAATTGTATAGATACAGTAAATGCGAAAATACATTAACAATTAAAACGTTATTTATTTTAACGCAATACATTCGATAATATTTCGAAATAATAGAGTTGCGTTTGTTGTATAGATTCTCATTAATCGAGAATTACTTCAATCAACGTGCTTGGACTTCCGTAGACTCATATAGCGAAAGATTAAACGCTGAAATCCGATTTTCGATTTAATCCTTTTTAGCATGAGCTTACGCAAAGGTGAAGGTATTAAGACTTCAAAGCGCAACGTAATTAGCAACATGTGATACAAGTATTAAAGATTCGCCTGTCCTTTAAATGGCAAGCGAAACTTCAACCCTTTGTACACCCAACTTCCCTCCGATAATATCAGTTTATCAACAGATTTATTAGTTGTATTTTCTTAGGAAAGGATTAACAAAAATGTAAAATGTATAAACATTGAAGAACGTATATTCAAGTATCAATTAAAAAAAAGGAATGTATTAGTAATAATATCATATTACAATCTTTAATCTACGAGTGCATAGCTTATAAATCAAGCGTGAAACGACAACGTACGTGAGATCAGCCAAAAAATAATATTCTTTGATCCCCTGACGTCGCCTCGCAGATGACATTTCTAAATAGCCCTCGGTTGTACATCCTCTTGTCCACTAATCTGTTTAATCTGTCCCAAAATGAAATAGTTGCGATTCTTTCGATGGCACCCTTCGAATGTACAGAGCGACGCATGTTAGCGGGAGAAAGCACTTGACCCGAGAAAGGGTCGCCTTTGGAGTGGTTTACAACAGGGGGATTATATTTGGGGCAAAGTGACTGTCGGGGACACGATCATCGTCTCTGTAACTAGTCGCGTTGGGCAAGTCCTGCGACTTTTTGAACATCGAGTTTTTCAAGTGCTTTATTTTTAGCTTTTGAAGAATCTACTTTACAAAAAAAATTTTTTTGTTTAAATGTTCCAACCTAGAAATTTTATTTACAAGTACCACAATATCTTCGTAACTTGACATAATTACTGTAACAATATATATATAATTCATAAACAACTTCTATCGTTTATACCGTCTACTTTAATAAAATTTACAAAGTGTCCATCAGCATTTCATAAGGTACTCGTAAAAACGTTGACTGTGTCTGAAGCAGAATTCTTCATAAAGTTTTCATGAAAAAGACTTTTATCTACGCTACTTAGATCTACATTGTTATGATGTAAATCAAGAAATACGATTTCAAGAATCACGATTATATCTTATAAAATTAAATAATATCTTACAATGCATAATTATACGACAAAATATATCTCTATTCTAATAAAGTATTTATTCCTCGAGTCGCAAAATTCCACCAAATTCTCCAGTTGACGTATAATCTGAACATATCAAATATTGTATATATACATGGATGGTACATATATATATATATATATATATATATATATATATATATATATAAGTGTGTGTGTGTGTGTGTGTGCAACGACGTTTTCGCGAATATGCCACATGCCTGCACGAACAATACGAGCCGCAACGTTCCTCTCTTTCTCTTCCTCTTTCTGTCTCCCTCTTGGCTTTTTTGACTCACCTACGCATCTCCACGCCCCCGCGTTCTTCTGGGTATCCAGGCAGAACGAGGGCGGCGCGGGCAGGGTGCTGACTTTTATTACCCCGTCTGATGTTATGAATGCGACCTGTACGCAGCCCCTCGGGCGTACATTCCCCTTCCGTCGTTCGTCCTGCATAGCGGTTATGCTTTTTACGGCATGTATATTCGTGGTCATGATTAGTGACGGCTACGAACATACGACGCGAGCCCCGTTTAGCCGAGTAGCCGAGCATCCCCAAGTCTCGATTAGTCGCCGCACGGACACGAGTTATAAATATTTGTGGCGCAATGCGCAAAAAGGGTATCGACCGACCGTCCGATATGCAGCCAATCAGCCGCAAATAGTTGGATATATTCGTATAAAATATCGTATTATTTTTTATATCAATTTTTTGAACGATTTCGACGGAGCGTTTTAATTTCCATAAAAGCTGGACAAAATTCAACACAAGCACCACTTCAACCACGCGCATAAAAGCGCCTTGATCGCGCTTTGATCGTTCAAATTGACGAATTACACTCTTGTCAATACAAACAATTTCGACACGCTCGTCAAATTATTTAACTTAATTAACATCCCCAATAATCATCGTATCGCCCTAACATGCGAGACACATTATGTGATATTGTTTAGCAAAATTTTTAAATGATCAATCAAATGTTAGAATTATTTTATACAAAATGTCATACTATAGGACATTGTGCAAAATATACACACACATCTGAGTAAATTCAAACTAATCAAATATTTGGAATATTTGTTCGTAAGATTGTTCGTATCCACTACTACTTAACGCGCGGATGAGATAGCGTTATTAAAACAAATCACCGTTATTGAAGTTTGTCGTGTGCGCGTATGAGGATGATTATCGAAAATCATAATATAACGATGGTGATGGCTGTGTATGCGCAGCTGTAGCTACGTGACTACGACAGTAATCGTACGAAAATATTTCCACGTTTCTCGCCCCTTAATAACGCAAGCATCCCTCATGCCACTGGCCAATGCGAGACACCCGCATCTGGGAAGAATATTGCAATCAGTCGCAACCAGTCGTTTCGCCGCGTAATAAATTATACTCGACTGCTCGTCGTGGCGTCCGCAACGCTAATTGGATGCTGTTGAAGCGCGCCGCGAAACGTTCGAGATGTCTGTAGCCTCCGAGCTGTTTTTGTAAAGAATCTTGACTCTCTAATTGTACCGTCACAGATATCGATGAAATTAATGGCGATTTAATCGAAAATGGCTTGATTTCTTCATTAATTAGATTTTTGCACATTGTATATAAGTATTACCTTATATTTTTCTGTCTCATATTGCTGTAATTCTTATAATTATATTATTAAGGTAACTAGAACTGTGTTGTTCAGTCCTCCCTTAAAACGATTAATTTCGAGGCCTAATTTTGTTAATATTAGCGCATACGTCCGCCCTCGCATATGCAAATTGCAGATTCCGGAGATTGCGCGTTTGATATCGACACAATTTATAAAGTGAAGATTGCTTGCGTATTTCGAGCGGTGGAATGCTCTTTGATCCTAACCGGGAACTCGCATTATGCACAATTGCTGCCTTCACGTCACTTCAATTTCTTTTTTCAGCGCATAATAATGTCGCCACTATTAAAGTTATTTTACAAAGTGCATGTTTAAAAGTGACAAAAGTTTACCGTTTTAATAAAATTCTTTTTTGTTTTAAATTAAATTAGAATGTTTATTCAATTATCTTTTTTGTATATTTTGATAATACTTACCATTAGTAAATTGTGCATTACACATGCTAGCTGTGAACATAGATGGTTCTATTGCTACATTTAATGTAATGTAGCTGACGTTTCATAGATCATGAAATGACTTTTGGCGCAGGCGCAGATGTAGACTTGATGACATCAGCGCACCCTATTTTCTGCCTGCGCTGAGAAATACACGAGATGTATGTACGTGGAAAGAAAAGTCGCTTGTACTTATGGGATGAATTTGTTAACTCATCCGTCTTGTTTAATAGAAGAATTCTTACATTGAACGAGACAAATGAGAGATTACAAATTTACTCGTGTAACAAAGAATGATACAATAATTTTATAACACAATTTGACTTAAATATATAATTATAATTATATATCTAAAACATATGTGAAATTGTGAAGAAGAGAGAGAGAAAAGCAAAATGTGATAAAACTTTATTATATAAAAATATTAGTGCATCTCTCAAGCCTTACGTGAATACTGTGTATTTGTACATATTATTACACCATACCTAAGAATTTCTAAAAGAAAAATCAAACCAAGTATCCTTATGGAGTGTCTAACTGGAGAACCATATGATCTGATTGGCATACTCTAGTATATAGAGACATGTACAAAAGAAGCACTCACTAACAACATCAAATTAGCACCTAAGTGCTTGGCATACAGAAGGCAATATATTTTGGATCAAGCATATATATTTTAATAAGGTAGATTCTTAAATAAAAAAACAAGTTTGAAGAACTTTATATATTTTAATAAAACATAACAAATTACTTGTACTATGTTAGATTGTATATGTACATAGTAAAATAATTATACAATATGGAAGAAGTTATGTTTTAAAATTAACATCTTGTTATTCATTACTGGTCATTTATTGAAAAAACTTGCTGTAACCATTACCAATCTTAAAAATTTCTTCATTACTATTCCTGTTATTTATGAAGTAATGAGTTATTATAAGAAGTAGTAAGTTAGTACTGTTTTCACCAAGTTTTGGAGTTTCTTTTCTTGACAGTTTGTAGCCGCTTATGAACATGTATTCTATATATATTCATAACTAACTACAAAAGTAACAATTATATTTGTTAATATTATCTAAGAAATATAATTCTGTTACTGTTACAGTCACAATTAAAACGATTAAAGTCCATCCTAAATAGTTATAGATAAAAAGTAACTTATAACCTCAAGAACGTTACGTCATTTGTTACATTGAAAAACTTACTGTTACTATTGCTAATCTTGAAAAATTATTTATTACCATTATTGTTATTCAAGTAGTAATGAATTATTACAAGAAATACTAAGTTAGTAGTGTTTACACTTATTTTTGGAGATCTTTGTCTGACAATTTGATGCTGCTGATATCATATACATGTATTCTATATGTATTCAGAACTAACTATAAAAGTAACAATTATATTTGCTACTATTATCCAGAAAATATAATACTGTTTCTATTACAGTTACATTCAAGGAAATTAATATCATTACTAAATAATTACAGACAAGAAATAACTTATTACCTTATGAACATTACGTAATGGTCATTTATTATATTAAAAAACTTACTGTTACTACTGCTAACCTTGAAAAATTACTCATTACCATTATTGTTATTCAAGCAGTAATGAATTATTACAAGAAATACTAAGTTAGTAATGTTTACATTTATTTTTGGAGATCTTTGCTTGACAGTTGGTGCCGCTAATATCACATACATGTATTCTATATGTATTCATAATTAGCTACAAAAGTAACAATTATATTTGCTACTATTATCCAGAAAATATAACTCTATTTCTATTACAGTTACATTTAAGGAAATTAATATCATTACTAAATAATTACAGACAAGAAATAACTTACTATCTTAAGAACATTATGTAATAATTATCCATTATATTAAAAAACTTACTATTGCCATTATTAATCTTGAAAAATTACTTATTAACGTTATTGTTATTCAAGGAGCAGTTGATTATCACAGAAAGTACTGAGTTAATAGTGTTTACATCAATTTTTGAAGATCCTTTCTTCAGTTTGATACCGCTGATATCATGTATTTATATGTATTCTATATATACTCACAAACTAATCATAAAGTTATAAATATATTTATTACTACTACTCAAGTAATGTAATTCTGTTACAGTAACAGTGACAATTAAAAAGATAAAAGGTCTTTTTCAATAATTACACACAAAAATAACTTCTAACCTTAAAAGCATTATGTAAGGGTCACTCATTACATTGAAAAGACTTACTATTGCCATTACTAATCTTGAAAATTTCCTTATTAATATTATTGTTATTGAAGAGGTAATGAATTATTACAAGAAATACTAAATCAGTATTGTTTTAACCAAGTTTTGAAGATCCTTCCTTGACAGTTTGATGTCGCTTATCTCATAAACATATATTCTATATATATTTATAACTAACTATAAAAGTAACACTTATATTTGCTATTATCATCTAAGAAATGAAATTTTGCTCCTATTATACTCATATTTAAGAAAATTAATATATTTATTAAATAGTTACAGACAAGAAGTAACTTTTAACCTTAAGAACATTGCGTAATGTTTACTTCTAATATATTAGATAATTTGTTAAATGATGATAATAACAATATATAAATGTGAATTCTTTTTTATAGGGAAAAGATCCTGTAGAATATATTGTTGCTGCTTCTAGGAAGAAGGGTCTATTTTTGAAGAGTTACTGATGCGAACAGATATACAATCAAAGTAAATAGTTTCAAAACTGAATGTCTTGCAGCTTGGTATATTATTATTAAATATATTATACAATATGAAAAGAAATACAAGTAAATTTATAAAATTAGAAAATATACATTATGCAATGAGATAAAAACTGATAAGGTATGTTTTACTGTTTCAGCATGCAAAATGGATTAAATTCTTGCACAGTGTATAGATGATACAGTGAAATTCTCATAAAAGGTTAAGCAATTTTTATGCAAATTATATTTTTATCTAATTGATTCTAACATCTTAGAAATTATTCCAAACAACTTTATGGAATTACTAGTTAAATAGTGTGCACGTCTGTATTATGTGTTCTTAATTGTAATATAAAATTAATTAGTTATTAATACGTTATTCTAATGTTTGATTATTGATCCCTCCAAAGCAAATATTCGAAGAAAGAGACACGTATAAGTTGCGAAAATATGGGAGTTTAAAAAATCGTTGATGTGTCTGCAGGATGCGTATAAATGGTACGATATGACGCCGGATACACCCACATCATCCCGACGATTTTAATATCCGCGAATGATAAACAAAGTGGTATCTAACGAAGTGGATAGAGGCGCGCCGTAATAAAATTTGCGTTGCGCTCCGTCGTGGCCGAGTCAGGGGAAACACCACGAGCGATTTCCTCCGATTTCAATTACCCCGAGCGACTGGTGTATATGGGTGCCTGTTTGAGTAAAAACGCGGAAGGCCGAGGGAAACGTCGAGAGTCGCTTTGCAATACCAATTTGTCACTCGACCTGCCGCGATATTGAAATCCGTTCCGCCATATTTCTGAATGTTTTGAAATATACTCCAACAATATTGCGCTCTTGGAATCTTCGGAATAGCGACTTTAAAATCATACGTATTTTTTTACACTTAACATTCGGCTCAACGTATATCATATTGAAATACAATATATAAACGTATGAAACTTATAAAGTGCACGATATATTTGGAGAAATGTATAGTTTATTCTTTTCTTTGACATTTCACATTAATTATTATAATATTATGCAAGGCTTGTGTTTTATTCAATTATTATAAATAATATTTCTAACGTATACAAATTTGCTTGCATTGCACTGTTTGCAAATATTTACATTTTTTATTGTTTATATTTTTTTATTGCTCATATTCTATAAAATAATTGATTTATTAACGTATTACAATATGTCCGGAACGTCTACAAAGATTTGCTCACTTGGAGATGGGCGAGCAACGTAATTTGGTCGTTTCGCCAAAGTGCTCATGCGTTTATATAAATCCCGTCCGCCAAAGAAGAGGGTTCACGATTAAAACTGCGGTTAATCCCATCCACCATCCTCCGTCCTCTCGTAACTGCCGCTCTTTCCCGTTGGTTTTATTCCACGTGAAAAGCGTGCGTACAGCACAGGAAGAGAGAACGATTCAGAGGGAGAACGGTAAAAAGAGCAACAAATAAGCGCAGGGATAGCAACGAACGAAGAGAGATGCAAAGAAAAAGAAGAGCTAAGTGATAGTATATGGTGAAAAAAATTGCATGAAAGAGATTCTCTTTTTATTACTTATTTGCACTGTACGTTATAGAAAAAATAATTTGGTAAAGGTGATGAAAATAAATATTTTAATTATAAAATAAATAAATTAGAATTAATAAAATAAATAAATTGGAAAAATAAATAAATTGGAAAAATAAATAAATTGGAAAATAAATCTAATCATCATTACAGATTTGTGTGTATACACATTTATTTGTTTTTTATACAATTGCGTAAATCCGACTTTTGTGTCGGAGGAACAAAACATTGGAATTAATAAAATAAATAAATTGAAAAATAAACCTAATCATCATTACAGATTTGTGTATATACACATTTATTTATTTTTTATACAATTGCGTAAATCCGACTTTTGTATCGGAAAAACAAAACATGAGTTTACATTTCGTGATTGCACAGTCTATAATATAAAATATCGTTCCCTCAAGCTTTTCTCTTTCTTTCTCTCTCCCTCTCTCTCTCACACACACGCGCGCACACATATACTATGATAATATTAAGTGTAGTTTTTGCATTAATCACAAATGTAACTCGCTATCGAATATTTTAAATATGAGGATAGTATCGAATAACCAGTTAGTCTGAAAATACACGATGCGATACATATGAACGCATACAACTAATGAAATCCCCCGCGCATCGCATGTAAAGTACTGCGTGGAGGACACGTATATGTGTGAGCGTAGTGATTTAGACAGAAAGATAAATATATGGAAAGTGCGATAAAGCAGATAGCAAGGCAGATAGATAGACGGACAGAGAGGAGGTGGTTAACGAGATAGGGTGATAGAGAGAGATCGAGCGAGTTTACCGGGGGTAGGGTGAGACCCCACAAAGGCAGTGGGGCTCTTTTGATTCGCGAGCTAATTGGAATGCCGCGGATGCCAACGACGATGGAGCAGGGGTTGGGATATCCTCCACCGAAAGGTGGGGGTTGCACGGCTCTTGCAAGTCCCGTTGTAACCGAGGGATAGGCGGAGCTTACATCTCGCAGCAGGGGTTGTAGCGCGAGATATTGAGGCTCATCTCGCCTTCGTTCTTCCCTTTCGTCCAGTGACGATTTCGATCCGATAACGTGGTTTTACCTACGCATGAGCCTCTTTGTGCGATGATCGACCGATTTCTAGGAATTTTGTAAAATATTTATTCATCCGAGCAGGAAAGAGAGAGAGAGAGGTGGTGCACAAAAAACTTAAAAATGAAAATTATATAATATCGTTGCTGTAACGGGATTATTAAACAAGAAGCTATGATTTATCGAGTTACATTTTAACGACTTAAAATATACACGATAACGCTACGATGATAATTATGAAGGATCGTAATAGTGATAATAACCGTATTAATTAAATATCGGATAAATGAAATTTACGATATGAGAGATGGTATATTACGAATAAATGTTTTGATGGATACCTTTCTCCATATCTCTCCGTGATGACGAAGTCTACATGATTGTGCATCAAGGGCTTTTTGTGATGCTTTGACGTGGGTCGTATGCTAATTTATCACGGCGACAATGAGGCTTCCACGCGTAACGAGCGTATATTGGTTACTAACCGTCATCCGTGTCAAATTTTTATATGGAATAACAGTACACGTGATGAAATTTACGTGTGCTAATAGTCTTTCGCAAATTTTGCAACAACACGACATCGCAGCATTAAGAATTACTACAGCTCCTACTACAAATTTAACAATATTTCGTATAGCAGAATATCAAAACTTGCTGTTAGCAAATTCCAAAATTTGTCTATCTGCACAATCTGTTTATTGCACGAAATATTTAATTATGTTTTATGAAATTTCGAATACCCCATCACCATACTTCTGTTGCAATAAATAACATCTACCTTTAGTACGCTGATGTAATAAAGATATTAAGTTTAATTGAACAAAGCGTATTCTCCTACCGTTACGTGCGACAGAGTTCCTGAGCGTTATTAATATTTACATACAAAAGCTTTAGTCGAAGTCTCCCCTTTGTGCCCGGCCAGTAGCCCAACACAAAAAACCGCACTCCTTGCGACTTTGACCGCGAGCGAAGGAAAAATCGTTTGAAAACTCGCGTAAGATATGATGCTCTTCTTCCCGCTCATATTTACTATATAATAACGACGAATATCAATTTAAGTCTGGGTATTAATTTGAGGGTTCAATTAAACAGACTAGTTGTGTTCAATGTACAGACTGAGAGTTTATTCTCCGTTTAACATGTACGCGTACGTCTATCGTATAATTAATTATATAATAGTATCACGTATTTACAATCGATTTTGTGCGCCACAGTGCCAAAAGACATTACTTTAAAGTGAAGTTTACCTCTTCGAAGTTACAATGAGAAAGAGGACGTTAAATCGCTCCGACATCAGCTCTATTCGTTTGGCTCGATTATCTGCTATTTTTCCTTTTTATGTACATTTGCGATTAATTTTTCGCGCCGTCGTGGCATAATTTTCTTATCATAGTACACAGAGTACTTCTACACGACTCGAGAAAGACAGTTACAAAAATATATGTTAGACAACCGGTAGGAGGGAAATGACTGTGAATAAGAGTATTATCGTAGTTCATTTGTGATTGTTACATTGTAATGGCATCTCTCGTTGTGTATGGTTCTACTATATCAGCTCTCGATAATTTTTATGTCTACGGATCCTTCGACACCTCGTCATTCGAAGTCATTCTAACTCTACGATTCAATGAAAGATATTCTTAAAGTGGTAATTTCCATTCCGAAACCCCTCCTTGCTCGCACCTAAATATTCTTTTCTCTGTAAAGCATAAACGAATATCTGACATTTTCTTTAATAACCTCTGCGATTAGAGATAATATTACATAGTCGAATGGACACTGCTAAAATCAAGAAACAAAATTTTATTTCGGGGGTTATTGCCGTAGAAAACAAATTTTTTGTGCTTGCTTGAAATTTCGTGAATACTTTTTGAAAACAATAAATTCATCTCCAATAAAAAAATTTACATATTCCGTCCGTGAAACGTTAATCTTTTCAATTTTTTATGCGAGTCAAGGATTATAACGAACGGATGTCCTAGTTGGGCCTTGTACTGACTGCTGTCTGATTCTATCGCGTGAAACGTTTGACGTATCTTTGGTATATCTGAGCGGAATTCTCGTGTATCCGTGCGATATTTCGTCCGCCGCATATTTTCCTTCCAATGTCTCGTGCATTGGTGTACCAGCGTCCCTGGAGCGTCTCGATTTCATGGAGTATAAAGCCGGTGATGGAATTTCACTAGGTATCGTACTTTCTTCAACATAGTGTCTCGGCTTGCAATGTCCGCACCAAAAGGGGTCGAGAATTTCGGCATCATCGCCTGAAAGAAAGTATAACATAATGTAATAAAGTAATACAGTGATTTCTGTATTTCGCTCAAGATATGGAACGACTAAATTGAGAGAACGAATTAATTAAGACAAACTAACTAAAGGAAAGTATTCTCTCTTATCGCGCAATCATGATTGAATTTCTTTCATTGCTTTGAGGTAACTTTGTGATTCGCTTACCAAAACGTCCCTTAGTCGGAAAACTAAGGGAATCTTGAAATCTGTAGTTGTTTCTTCTAGAACTCGACGGCTTCTTGATCGAGATACTGCCGCACCGGCTACATCTTCTCCTGTCAGCGAACTCTACCTCCATGAAGGACTTCGATTCCGGTCTCGCCCGTGCCTGGCGACTAAGCTGAGTTGGCGATGTGGTGTCATATCGATCGGCCGAACTTCTCGGCGGAATCCAATTTTGATGGTAACCCGCTGATGATCTTCGCGGAGGACTTTTCAATGCTTGCGCGACATACAGATCTTCCTCCGATAACGCTTCGTGGATATCGTGATCGGGTATGTTGTAGTACCTAATCACACGATCACCTCGCAGAAATTCGGCATATCGACGACAGAACGATTAAAGAGAATATCGAGCCGAAAGCATAATACAGATAATTTAACATGAAGCCGTTTAATTACTGCGTATGCCGTTAATGTGCGTTCATGCCTCTAATTTCTGATTCATGCTACTTTGTCGTACACGATCCATTTAGTTCTTCATTAGCTTTGAATGGACTGTTCACGCCGTAGAACAATTAAAGTAGCATAAATTGAGAATCAATCAGAACTAAGCGAATTAAATGAAGCAAAGAAGTATCATGAAACATATTTAAATAAATATTCCATTTACGGATAGATATTGCAAGAATTCCTAGCAATCGAGACAATCGGTATTATCGTTCGAGATGCGCGTATATAATAATTCATATTATGAACCTTGTTGCTAGAGTATGAGCTTGCAGTCGTGGTGAATGCTGACGGTAATGGATCCTATGTGGATCTTGTTGCTGGTTAATTGTTCGCAATCGTTGCTGCGCTCGCAGTAACGCTTCTTTTTTAGCTGCATCCCGTTGCATCGCCTGTGGCTCGGCAGGCACATCAGATTCGTCATCTACCTGGTCGTCCACATCTTGCTCATCGTACTCCTTATCAAGGGACTCAACCACCCCCTCTTGATCATTTGCCGCTATAGTTATATCTTATTTTAATAGACTAAATATGTAAAAGAGCCGTGTACACACACAATGTTCGCGAGTTTTTGAACACGCATCTATGTATACATCAAGGAAATTGTTTCTATGTCTCCTTCGTATTTCGTCCATTTCTCAAGAGCTTCCAGCGCTACTTGTAACATCCTCCCTTTTTGTAGTACAAAATTTCGTGCAAAAATAAAGGAAACATCAGTTACATAAATATTTACGTTCCATACCTTCGTCGTCAGCATCCTCCACTAAATTGTCTTCCGTATAATTTCCTGATACGTCCTCAATGTATTCTGTATCGTTTTCTCCTTCTTGCTGGTTTTTATATCGATCTTTTTTTATGACAGCAGCGTCGTTAACGTAATCTTTATTTCTGCTTGGATTTTTTTTAGTTTGTTGATAGCGATGTGGCGTCTCCGTGTGAACGGCGGAAGAATGTTTTGGATATGTCGAACACGGATGACTGTGATGTTTCACATTCTTGTAAGAATTTGCGGAGGAATAATAATTCACTGCTGGTTCCGCCATAGGGTTCTGATGGCGTCTAAAAATCACGCAACTGCCTCTCAGTCACATTTTCATTAGATACTATCGTCTATATATTCGCAAATATTTTTTTGAGTTTGAATCCTTGATGAAACAAAGAGTCTTCCTTTCTAATCGAACATTTTTTATAAGAATGTGAGTTACCTGGTACTTTTATCAGTAGTATCTTGTTTACTCCTTTGAGCATACTTCCAATACGTATCAGGCAAAACTCTAGTGTCAGTAGATTGTTTAGTAGACCATGTGGCGGACGAATGTGGAGAATTGTACTTTGTCTTATTTCTTCCAGTTTGCTCCATTTTCAAAAAATGTTATCATCTAATCTCTTCAAGATGTTTTTTTCTTATATTCTGCACTTCACCTTCATCAAATTTTGTTCCTTATCATTTATTACATATTTATTTACATTTACCTTTGACACAATTTTTCTTTTCGTTATAGTTTAATACGTTCTTCGAAACGTTTAAATCTGAGTTCAAATATGACTTGCACTTCTTACAACATCAATTTGTTGTTCACAAATAGCTTACAAGTTCTTAGAGACACATTATGATGTTGAGCGTGTCAATTTTTCTTCACAGCTTTAAGCTAAGATATTAAAGAAATCTTTAAGAAGCAAGAAACTCACTTCAGCACAATCAAAATTGTTATTTTTTTTTAAATATGCAATCTTTCGTTACACGACTCGCGATACAGATTCCGTAAAGAGTGCACGATGTCTCGTGATACAATACGCAACGAGACAACTAGTACAGAAATGAGAGCGGAGGAAGAATAGAAGATACGACGTGTTCACTTTATGAGTGAACTTAAACGATGCTCCTTAATAGAAGATCGATAAGTAAACGTTTGAGATCTCTTTTGCGACTATATCGACTAGAATGACTTTCCGATTTCTAGTACGCGGCAAAATAAAAGGGGCAAAACGGTCACATAGTTAAAGAGGAAATAGCAAAGCGACAATCACGATCGAGAAATGCATAGATCATAGATTCTTGCTTCACCATTTGTCAGCCTCGTTGCTGTCTTCGTGCTCCAATGAGGAGTTCAATGAGCGCTGAAACTCATGCACTCTCTGACTCTGTTGCTCGTGATGCAGTTTCCGCCACTTGATGCGGCGATTCTGGAACCAGACCTTGACTTGGGCCTCCGTCAACCGAAGCGCGTGAGCCAGGTACAGTCTCTCGGGCCCCACCATATATTGCTGACGCGCGAATTCGCCTTCCAGGCGTTCCAGCTGCTCCGCCGTGAAGATCGTTCTCACCCTCTTCACTTTACCACCCCCACCGGAACTAGAACTCGAACTATTGTTCTTCGTCGAACCTTCCTGACCTGCAAACATGAGAAACCGACATGAAGGATTTCTTTCAATGGAGTTAAAGCGTTTTATAACCCAAATGTTGTCGCTAAATGTTGACGCAATTTTTTCTCTTCTCTTTTGCAAAGAAGCTAATTTTGAGTAACGACAAAAAAGTAGATGGATGCCTCGTAAAAAATGTAAAGAAATATTAAGAGATTTATAAAAAAGATTACTATCTTGTAACTAACTTTTCTATATGCGTCATTCCGTTGAAAAACCAAGAATTGAAAAGTCAAGAATAATTACGCAACACAGTGATTCGAAAGTATGGGATACCTTGAACGTAATTATGGGATCCTAAATACCATTTTTCCGGTTTGGAAAATTTAGATATTTGACACTTGCGTTTCAAGAAAAACGGAAATTTGACTGAAGTCAGCTACAAGTTCTAGCTGGACATGTATACAATTCACGATAGAAGCGTTTCGGTTTTTGTTTTATACTTAATAATCGAACGAGTTACATAGAGTGGCTTATTAAAAATAATAAGTAGTTAAATTTAAATGTCAAATATCAAAAAACTAACAGCTTAAACATCTTTTTCGCTTACTGCTACTTCTAACTTATTTTTAGGATATTTATTACCGTAGATCATGTTATCATAAATAAATGATTTGGTATAATAATTAAATACAAGATACGGGTAGAAAAAGTTAGGTAAATTCTGAAAAAAGCGCAAAACTCAATATTCCATAAGAAAAGAAGCATTGCACAATTAATTAATTCGTATTCACGATACTCTTTTATAAATCACGTTAAATTATACGTCAACAGAGCAAATATAGTCAACGGTAACTAGCACTGAACGAACTATACTAATGCTAAACATGATAAATACCTTGGTGTTTCCTGTACTGTTGCTGTTGACTCCGTTTTTCTCGCTGATTATTCCTCAGACCCAGAATTGCGTCGATGGTGAAGGACTTGGCTTGTTGTTGTTGCTGTTGCTGAGAATGCTGCATGTGCGTGATAGAGTGTGAGTGCGGTACTTGTGTCGACAGGTTTTGCGCGGACAGCTCCGTGCCCAGCAAATGCGAGCGTCTCATGCGTTCCAAGGCTATGGCCTCGAGATCGGGGTTCCTCGGTTGCACTTGCAAGTTTCTGAATTCCTTATGCTCCAGTACACCCGGATTCTCCAGCAGACCGGCACCACCGCGCAATCTCTCGAGTGCCAGGCTGCTGATGTGATTGTCCCTCATTCTGTCCAGAGAAAAATTGAACTCCTTCATACGATCGAGACTGTAGTTTTTGAGCAGACTAAAGTCCTTCATCTCTTTGTCCACCACGAAATTGAGGTCCTTACTGTACCTGTCCAAGGAGGACAACGACGCGTGAGGGTTCCTTTGCTTGGCCTCGCGCAAATTAAACAGCACGTTCTTGGTAGAGTTTTTGGATCTGCAAAGCGTCGTCGCCGTCGCATCCGCCGATTCCTCGCTCTCGTTCGACCGGTCCAACGGATAGTTGATCTCGCTCAAATTATTAGCGGAATAACCGTAATCTTTGGCCTTGTTCAGTGGCATTGTTAGGTTTCTCGCCGAGTTCTCGCACGGAAACTCGTCGAATCGGATAGACGTCCTGCCGCTGCCGCCGTTGCTTTCGAGACTAAGATGAAAGTCCTTTGGCTCCGTCGATGCATCTTCTTTGGTTTTGTCGATAGATAGATTCAGTTCTTTAATGCGCTCGTAACTTTGAAACGCTTTTAATTGAGATTCCGAGTGGCTGCTGTCACTTATGCAATCTGACAAGTCCTCTGCTGTTAATCTACCCGACGGATCGTTCGTCTCCATCGTAATTCGTGATTTTACCGCGATATTCAACGCACGCTAATATTACGGATAATATCGTCCACACATTCAGCCGTCGGGAAACCGTTGACCGGTTTCTATACTAACCGCTATACTGTGGATAATGTATTGATTTAATCTCAAAGACAACGGTTGATTTCACGATGAAAGGATCACAGTGAACAGTTGAATTCCTTCGAAGATCGTATAATACTTAATTAGCACAAATACATGTTGCGAAATCCTTTCCGCAGAAACAGCAACCGCCCGATTATCAGTTTTTCTTCTTCACCATAATCAACAGTTTCATTCGTCACTATCGTAGAGATTGTCATCCATAGTTTCTCGCGACGCACTACATCAGGGTCAAGAGTTATTAAATAACCATCACAGTCGCGCTTATCCTCGCGCAAATGTCATACCGTCGCACACTGTCACGATTCTCACGGATCTTTTCAAGCAAGTTCACTGGTCAACGACGGACGTCGCGCGAATTGCCGGCAGACAAATGAGGAACATAAGGAGAACGAAAGCGAAGAGGCAACAGGAGCGCGAGAAGAAAACGCAGCGGTGCCGAAGGAGCGCACTACGAAGGCGCCTGCGACGAGGTATGGTCGAACCGCGTTGGCGCTTCGAAGCATCCAAGGATAATGATGTCAAGCACGAGGATCACCGCTATCAGATAGGGTTGGCCAGCGGGACCAAGGATATCCAGCTAATGATCCCGTACGTGACGAGGAGGGTATTCACCCGCCGCTTCGTACTCATCCGCCCGCCACCCCTGACAATCAGTCGACCGTTGCATTTCACCTCCGCAACCCCCAAATGGACCGCAGGATATCCCCTCATACGGTCAATATTTTTTCATTCGACGAGGGAAGGCCGGGGTGCGCGCCGCCAGTGGATTCTGGTTGGCCGGATCCTGCCATCACCCCTTCGTCAGGACACGCCTCCAGCGAGCACCGTGGGGGTTATTTGCGGGGAGTCTGTTACTTTTTTCTACCCTCTATCTCGAACCATCCAGCCAGCATCCACCGCCGCCGGCTCGCAACCCGTTCTTCCCTCGTCGTCGTTCCGCGAACGCTCCCCTGTCCTCTCCCGGGTACCCCATTAATAAGCTTTCACCTAGACCGACGTAGCTCACTTCAAGATGCTTGCACCGACACTACCCGGCTTGCTGGAAGGCGTACCTGCGGTGGTGAAGATGAGCGCTTGCGTCGGCGGTAGTTAGCGCCTCGCTTCGGCCGCTCGTCAGCGATGTCATCCGCGTCTAAGGCCTTCCGTTAATTAGGTCCTAATGATGATGAGGTAGTTTAATTTTGTTCGTATGATCTTTCTTACCTCGTCTTGGATTGAGATAGTCTTCAACGTCGAAGAGTTCACTGGCTATGGATTATTGAGAGGAATTTCGCGCAATTTATCTTGCGAAATTTCGCGCTGACTCGGGAAATTCTTGAGCTAATTACACGAAGAGACGTTGGCTAATATTATAATGAATATAAATTAGTTTTAGAAAATAATTGTGTGGGAGACTTTCACCGTATTCCTTGACAGGATCCTTGTGAATACGACACATCATGTACGCAAATAATAAAAATAAGCCGCAAATCACATCATGCACGTTCGTAATCCTTTTCCATAAGAAATTTACATTTGACCAACTTTGCTAAAACAGTAATTTTATAAAAAAGAAAGAGGAAAAACTTTACTTATATTTCTCCTTAAAATAAAGTATTTTTCTAGATTCTGAGAGATGTCAATTAAAAATAAAGATTATAATCTTCAGATATCGAAAAAAAATATTTGTAAAAGCAATCTATGTATTCATTTGCTTTTACATAATTTAATTAAAACTAGCCCGTCAGTAAGATAGTAACAGTCGTTATTAACATATTCTAAAGATCTCGAGATAAATAGGTCCTCCTTAATTGTCTCATGCCAATCTGAAACTTCATCCACAATCCCCTCATTAGACGTTGACGGGTATGCGGGAATTTCAGTACCTTGGAAAACCTCTAAGGAGGTTAAGCGCAAGGGCAAGAGCTTAATTACGTCAAGGTTTTACATCATATTGACTATTCTTGTACACATGTCCCTATCCTATTAGCCATTACAATAAAATATTTTAACGATACAGCGATAAAAGAATTAATTGGTTTTCTGATGTGGAGGGATAGATGGAATGGAAGGACGAGAATAAATGTACTGTTATATTAAAAAGATATAAAAATTGTTTAATGGTCGACTCAGATAAAAAAGATACGTATATGTGTAACTCTATCTTATTATTAATAAAAACACACAATACATGCGATTAATAAATACTTATTCTCTACCTTTCACATTGTAGGCGTGCACGTGAATAACATCCCTGATAAAAGTTTTACCCTCGAGAAGCCATTATGAAGTTAAGATTGAGCTATAAATTCCAAATTTACTTAAGCCACTCTCTAACTATTTCACAAACCTATGAACAACGGTTCTACGTAATTGCATCGTATATTTCTTACTGCACAAACTCTCTTATAAACTTTCGTCAATAATTTCAGTGGTCAATAATCTGACTTTTTCGAATCATTCTAGTGAAAAATATATATAATTCATCATTATATGAGTGTTAAAGAAATATACTATCTATTTCTAATGTTGCATTAAATCATAATTAATATACTTTGCGTAACAACCCTTCCTCCAAAAATGAAAAAATCATGAAAGATCTTTGGGAAAGAAAGTGTACATTACCCGGTTAACTTCTCCGCTGCCTT
Organism: Odontomachus brunneus; assembly: GCF_010583005.1. Classification (NCBI taxonomy): domain Eukaryota; kingdom Metazoa; phylum Arthropoda; class Insecta; order Hymenoptera; family Formicidae; genus Odontomachus; species Odontomachus brunneus. The sequence goes on along the minus strand of NW_022639494.1, from coordinate 912,675 downwards.
ATTTGCATGTCGCTCCCTAGTTTGATAATTCAGCTTTCGGATAAGGAGGTTCTCCAAGGGAGGGACAGGGCCGAATGAAATTGGCGACAAATGTATAAATTAAATGGTAGCCTGCGCCGTAAAGGGGCTCCGAAAGAATTTCTATTGAAGCTCGATACCCCCGTTCTCCCATCCTCTTGATCGCCGCCCAAATGACTTGCGACTCACCCTTATTACGACCTGAAATTTATCACGGAAATTTCGTGGAGTATTTTATCCGGATAATTGCTCCGCTTTATAAGAGCCACCCTTACAAGCCAATATATAAGACAAAGACGATCCGACGAGACTTCTATTCGCTTCAGCGATTCTGGTTCGATGCGCAGACTAAAAGCTTGACTAGATAAATCCAATCAAAGAAAATTTTCTCAATACGTATTTCACAAAGCTATTCGTTATTATAGATAAAAATTTTTGGAAAACTTTGGAGACTCGAAATATCAATTTTTACCACAGAAATTTTGTAACTAATGCTATGTGAAGATCAAAGAATCTTCACATAGAGAAAAATCTAATTTTCCGAAAAATGCGAAAAAGGAAGCAAGTTATTTATATACAGTGAGGAAGCAAGTTATTTATATACAGTGAGAGTATAGGTAAAGTAGTTAATTTAAAAAATATTTGAATATTAATAATAGAGACCAATTGAATATAGTTGATACTATTTCGTAAATGCATTATAATTTGCACTCCGTTAACAATTTCAAAAAGCAAACCTCGCACTCGAAAATATCATTGTCCGACTGCTGACAATCGGAATTGACTCTCGTGTCTATAAAGTCCTCACGTCGTCGTTATCAATCGCCGTTCGGGACGGTAAATCTATCAAGCGGAGAATCGTGTCGATCGTCCGATCCATGATATTTGCGGGACGCGGCGTGGAAGATCATTAACTAACTAAATATCAATTTCGACGGTAAATAGTAACCGCTGCTATCTATTGTTTCCAAATTGAATCTGTATCGGCGATGATCTACGGCTCGGTCGTGTGTGTTCGCCGCTATACGAGCGTTCGTGCGCACGTAAAATTCGCGAACGCATAGACCCGTACGCACCCCTGTACGCCACCCTCCCCCAACCCCGGACAGTCCAGGAACGTGGGTATTGCGATCGACACATACAAAGCAGTCTCTCTCCCTTCCTGGACTCTACAGCATTCTGCTGCCTTACAACCCACGTTACCATCACCCTCTCACCCTGCCCCTTTATCTTGCCTTGATTCCCCTTTCCGCCTTCACCTCCTCCTCTTCCTCCTCGTCCTCGTCCTCGTCCTCGTCCTCCTCCTCTTCCTCCTCCTCCTCCTCCTCCTTCTTCTCCTCCTCCTCCTCCTCCTCCTCCGGCTTTCATTCCACATGCGATATTAAAGCCAAGGCAATTAGCGGTGGGGGTTGTTGCGAGGGATGGCGAGGGAGTGCGACAGTTTCAGCCAGGGTTTCGCAGTCATCCCCCTGGTGGGGCTGTCTCGGATATGATTGGCTGTCAGCGGGGGTTAATCCCTGGGCCCGGCCACACCCCGGCATGTCTCAATCCACCTCCGTGAATCCGGCCGGCCGAGCTTTCCACCCGGAATCCGCTGAAAACGAGGGTGAAAACGCGAGCGGCGAGGATGTACCGGATGTTGCTGGAGCGCGGGGTGGGTCGAGCTCCTTAAGCGTGAAGGAGATAATCTCGGGCAGATGATAGCGTCATCGGGCAAGAAAGACGGTAAGCGTGTGCTCGTTTTTAATGATGTAGTAGTTAAGGTTTCATTACGCGGATGAAAATTATGCACCATTTCACGAAGAACTGCGTGAGAGAACGACGAAGAGGGGATTGTTCGTTCTGGAATTATTCAGAAACACGAATAGAATAAACATCACGCAGTAATTGGCCACTTAAGGAATACTTGCGTCGTGGATGATTAATATGACTCTTTCGTGTATATCTGTAGCTAAATATGAGTCAAATGTCCATATAATTCAAAATTGGATTTTCAATCAACTAATCAACACAAGTTTACAGTTATTAGATGCTTTATCACAAAAAATGCTATCATTAATTTAATTTTTCCTGAAAGCATAAAGATTTTATCGCTTGGAGACATTAAAAAACTTAATTATAAAAAAAATAGACTTTGGAAAGAGAGATTTTTAAATTTTCGCGATAATTCGCGATAACTGTTCAAATATAAAGGGGGATATATTACTTTTGAACTATGGTGCGGCTTTTCATAAGTCGTGAAACTCAGTAACGAGCAGATACAGCGTAATTTAGATGAAAACCAAACAAAGTTTAGAACTTTCATCAACTGAAGAGTATGGTAATAAAAATTCTGTACCAGACAAAGCGAGAAAAAAGGGAAGTATAGATAGAGCTTGATGAGAAGGAGTGAAAAGAAGCGGTAACAGATAGCGATACAGTAGATTATAAAGGAAAACTTTTCTCGCGAAATTAAATGTTTGTTAATTAATTAATATTTATTGCCACGCATTGAACATTTGTTAATATGTTTATTTAACAAGCAATATCAATTAATATGCAATTATATGTTTTGATGTCATTCATTGAACGTTGTACGTTGAGATGTATTACGATTAAAAAATATATCGCATTGCAAATTATATTAAAACATCTGAAATAATGTTTCTATTTCTGGTAATATCGGGCAATTTTATTGGAAACTTCTCATGTAATTGCCCATAACGTAACCATTGTGTCCATTCTTTTGTTACATTCGAGGCGTGCAATTAATTTCTGTGTACCGATGTGTACAGCACGAACGCAATTATATCCTTCTATACAGGTGGATTTTATTTTCTTGCATAACAACGCGATACTCGCCGCATCGCGTTGTCAGTAACCAAGTGTTAGCGCGACGCGTAAGATCGATTTCCCGACATTCTCGCCTATTTTTTGCTCTGGGAGCGCTCATGTAAAATAACGCGGAACATCGTGGACAAGTACCTCATTCTTTGGTCAGCAACCGATTTTATTCGCTAAATGCCTTCCTTAGTGTTTTGGAAACGCATCGATGAACGAAACCATGGAAGACTTCATGACAGGCCAGAAAAATCGATTCGGGTACTGCTTCATCTGTCTAGTGTAGAGTAAGTACAATATATTAAGTTATTTTTTTATATCTTTTATTTTAAAAAAATTACTTGCTACACACACGCCGATAAAATAAATTTATTCTCGTCATAATTAAAAAAAATAGTCAAATAATTTTTATAATAGCCAAAATTATATAAGTTCATCTTAAATACTATTTACTGATCATACACGATATAATTCGTAGCATCACTTGTACTGTATATCTAACTTCTTACGTTATGTATTCTATGTGCGTGGGTCATCTTTTATAGGTTCAAGTAAGGTTAATTAAATTTCTCCGTAACAACCATAAGTGCGATAGTAGCTTGAATCCTTGCGCGGTTTCATGAATACGATTAATACTCACTTTCCGTGAAATACGTCTGAGCCTATTATAATAATTACCTCCATATTTCCGTGCTGTATACTAACCGTATTATTACACGTGTATTGCTTCATTGGATTTGGATAAACTTAAAACAATGTAAATTTAGCATACAATATGTATGCGGAGTCTTTTGTTTTATTTATAGAATGGTTTACGACAATTAGTATATATATACGTATCAACTAAAAATTAAATAGAAGAATAAAAAGGAATCGAGAGAATATTAAAATTATTGTTATGTCACTTTTTTTATTTTAATGATTTTATTAATCCCTTTAGCACAAGATGTAAAAATAAAATACATAATACGTAATAATACATAAATATCACATTATACCGGAAACCGCAATATCACCAGCCTTGGGAATTCCCTTTATCTTATGCGCGATTATTTCGTGGGGATTTACTGTGATCTATTTTTACTGCACAGATTTTCTATACATAGAAATACATACTGCATTCAAATAAATATTACTTGTTTTAAGTGTTATATAAATTTATATATCTGCAAAGCTATCATAAGTTCGTTGTAAGTATCAAACTTATCCAAATTTGGATTCTAACAAGTTTAGCATTTTAATCAAGAATATTAAATTAAAACAAAATTTCTATTTGCTTACTACCTAAAAAATCGAACTAACCATTTCTTCGATAACTTATAATCTTATAATATTCTTATGAAGAGGATATATTTTTCTTTTGAATACATAATAATGAACTTTTTTAAAATTCATGACGAATATGAGACTATTATCAATAAAATATTGTATATTTGTTAAAGATAACTATTACTTAAAATAAGGAAAATAAACTGAGAAGTTGCTTTTCTTAGCAGCAGAATAATATCTTTGCGTACAGATAAAATCATTTTAGAAATATCTGTACAATATTCCTGAATATTATTATTCTGAACTGTATTATTTTGTAATATTAAATTTTACCGTGGTTTAACCACATATCAATATTATATTTTACCACATCTAATTATTATTATTACTTTGATGAAATAGAAACAAATTTTATATTATATAATATAAAATTTTATTTATGTAATATAATTTAAAATAGCCTTTGTACTAAGACAATAATTTGTGTCGCTAAAGGTAATTTATATATTATTTCTTGAAGATTTCTCTCTCTGGAAAGAGAGAGTAAAAGGTACTTGGCATAGAAAAATATTAGTACTAAAGAAGTACTACATTAAATGATAAATATTTGAATACCATTGTTTCATACTATCTAATAAGAAATCTAAATCCATAGACTCATACACCCCTCCTCTTAATACACGCGTACACAATCGGCCGGGTATCCCCGGTTAGCGAGCGTGGGTACTTGCTAGACTGGAGAGTGTTCAGTGCCACTTTTTCCTTCGTAGGGGTCGCATACTGGATGAACAACGTTAGTCGAGCGATCCCAAGTGTTATGACGTTATTAAATCGTATAATACCGTGCAGTTGCAAATTATCATAAAGTAACGCCGATACGAAGATTATCGATGTCTCATGTGTCAAAATAGTACATGTGCCTGTATAAGTGTGCATCAGAAGTTCAGACTTGAGAAGACATTCGTGTAATAGAGAACTGTAAAGATGCATTAGTGAAAGTAATTCGTAATTCACGATCAAACTGCAGCGATTTTAATCATGTTGGCGAATACTGGAAAGTTACGATTTTACCGTAAAAAACATCTTACCGAAAATCAATCGAAGGAACTCTCGAAGAATATAGTGAACACAGAACGAATAAAAATATCGGTTAACGTCTGTAAGGAAGAATATTTAACAAACAAAAATCTATCGATTATGACTGACACCCAGCTCAGTCCAGATGTCGTGGACAATGTTAGTCTGAGAGAGAAGAAACATAACACTGCCGAAACATCAAATTCATCTCCTAATACGGATTCGCAAGACTCATACATCCTGATATCGACTGAAGAGATGCCTGTTAAATTAAAAGATATAAACTGGGAGTATGTAGATTACGACGATATCGCTGAACATGTGAGAAGTGATTGTGCCATGAAGAAATATTGCAGCCCTAGATGTAGCACAGCTTGGCTTTTAAAAATTCGCCGCGAAATTTTGAAAAATTGTCGCCGAAAAATTTATCCTCTAGCAATTAATGGGTGAGTGTAACATGTCTTTCATATAAAATCTCTTTTTGGTAACTAAAACTATTCATGAATATCTATGGAACAAATATTTCTCTCTCTCTCTCTCTCTCTCTCTCTCTCTCTCTCTCTCTCTCTCTCTCTCTCTCTCTCT
>NW_022639494.1:844940-905898 GCF_010583005.1 Odontomachus brunneus | reverse complement strand
TATATATATATATATATATATATATATATATATATATATATACATATCAATTTATATACCGATTAATAAAACAATTATTTGGTCACACAAAAATATTAAGCAATAAAGCGTGTACAATGGTTAAAAGTGTTTCCTAAACTTGTTAAATTACTTACGTTACATTAAGATAACCATATCAGTTCACCACATAATTTTATAACAAAATCACAAAATCGTAAATAGGAAACATTAATTAAAGATAACACATACACATGCATTACACCAAAATTACGTCATTCACATTATGCTAAAAATTCAACGTATATCGCGTTGTTACTCATAAAACACTTTTGCGATTGTAAGATAATGTGGTACGTGCAGCAAATATTTAGTATTTTCATATGCAATCATCCTTTATGAAAATATACGCCTCTACGATATAATATTTATATGTTAATAGTTAATTACTTTTATTAAATAATTAGCGCGATATATTACTATTTATAAAAAAATTGATTTACCACATTATTATATTTTATCACCACGGTTATATATCACGAATCAAATTGATAACACAATGTTGATATACAAAAATAATCTATTCGCCCACATTCGAATGTCACGGATGTTCATCGCGATAATGCATTTCTCACGGTCTCCTACGAAGATACTCGGTGAACTGCACGTGGCAGGGGAGTTTAAAGACCCTTAGAAGCATCAGCGAAACCTGGCAGCAACTCGCTTCACGCAGGGAAACACGCGTGGATGAGTCATCCCAGTAAATAGTAGCTTAAAGCAACACGCCCGCGCTCGTACAGGGCCGAGTAAACAACAAAAAGTAGTGTTTACGCGATGCTTTCACTTGTCTCACACAATAGTTTTTATCGATAACATAGATTACGGAACAGTAAACGACAATTTAAAAAAATTGATTTCATTAAGTAATTTCAAACGTGAAAGTAGTTTAGAAACAAATATTCCTAAAATACTTTCTAAACTTCTGTACCTAAAACTATAGCTTATAAAACGCATGTTTTGACAGGCAATAAAAGAATAAAAAAAATTACATTGTATGTTTTTTTAGCTGTAATGCTGCATATTATAGAAAGGATAATTGCTACGTAAATCTAAATATTTGTTATGTACTTTATAGTAACAGTCGTATATACTTGTTATTCGGCCCTGCATGAGCGAAAACTACGTGCGCCGCGTGCATGTGTGCGCGACACTCTTGCGTACACGTTGGATTTCCTGCACGCACCGGACCTGAACGCAGGAGGGTTCACGACTCCGTGATTCGATATGCCTTTTGTGTCTATTCTCTCGAAAACAATACTTTCAACCTGCCGTATAAGTGAACGGTACTTTCATTGTCACGACGTGTCGAATAATCTTCTTGGGTTTAACTCTGAATTTTACGACAACGCAAGTGCAAATAACGTAAACTTTTATTCGATCATTTCAACGAATTACTACAATTTATTTCGCATACAGAAAAATTACATATGTTCTTAATAATTGCAAATTTGTCCACTATGAGAGAATTTTTGTTAGAAATTAAAATATACAAGTATCGATTACATACATTTTTAATCCTTTTCTATTATTAATGATTTCATTGATTAGCGTAAAGGAGTCATTAAAGCCATAATAGAAGTCAAGAAGAAAGAAAGCATCGCAAATTTATAATTTCGTGACGTCTTTGATCCACTTTAAATAATGTGATACATTGGCATACACACCAGGTACTTCTCCACAAGAATGACCAAAAGACACAATACCGTAAATTGTTTTTTTATCGGCCAATGCTCCTCCAGAGTCTCCGTAACAGGCATCCTTGCCTTCAGTTCCATAGCACAAATGAACATTTCGGACAAGCGTTGTGTACACCAAACTAGCTTTAACGCAGGTTTCAAACGGGATGTACTTAACGTGAACGCCCATGAGAGTTTCGGTTATTTTTTCCTATAAATTTATGTATTAAGACATATGCTTTATATTTTAACTATCAATAATAGGTCGATATCACTCCCAATAATTCTAAAATCAAAGTGACACATCTAAGAAATAATAATATCGTGAATAATAAAAAATACTCATGCAAATATCTTCTCTCTCTTAGATATCTACCTGTCGAATAAATTTTGTTTGCTTCCGGCTATTAAGTTACAGGAAAGGGTTACGTAAATAAAGGTATCGTAACATTTTTGGATACTACCAGCTCTAAACGTACTTACCTCTCTTCCAACTTTAGTGCATCCCCAACCACACACGAAGAGTTCACGCGGTAGTTCGTCGGTTAACCTTGGTAGATGGATCGGTCGAATGGTTCTTGAGAAGCGAAATAGTGGTTTCACTTCAAGAAGTGCGATATCGTGATGCGGTACTTGCGAATACCAGCCGACGTATGTGTCGTTGTACACGTAAATGTTTCTGACCCTGTGCACAGATCCGCCTCTGTCCCATCTATTGGATCCAGCCCGTACATAATACCTCAACCAGCGCAACGAACTTTTCAAAAATAATATGCAAAGCGTCAACATTGTAGAAAACAATCTTACACTGCTCAATATAGGGTGTCCGTTAAAGTAGAGTGATATATAATTATAATATTATAGATATGAATTTATTAAAGATTAAAGATATGAATAAAATACGTCAAAATGTTAAAATTACATGCAATGCAAGGCGGTAATGGCCCATTTTTTCGATAATATACTGGCACCGCACAAAGCCCCATTTGAACTGCGTAAAGAGAGCTGCAAATATCATCATTAAAAAAATATATAAATGAATAGATTGTCTAGATTGGCAAAGGTAATAAAAGTTTGATATTAACCATAAAAGGTCGATGTACGATGTCAACTGATTCTCCACCGATAATTTTCGGATGCACATTGTATGTTGCATTTCCGTCTACTTTATCAGACTGGAAGACTGAAATGTACAGAGTAAATGGTAAATAATGCTTGGCTAAGATTTGTACCAGTAATAATGAGAGAGCTATTTTTTACTTATTATTTTGATGTTATTGCGAGATAATGATACATAAGAGAACTTGGCAGCGAAAAAAATTAAGTAGCACTTATTTGTTCTATTTTTCAACAATATATAGAACGTGCATAGTTCTTCATACCAAGGAAATAGAGAATAACAACTGCTCCGTGCATTTTTCCCGACTGTGTCACAATACGATGTGAGCGGACATATGTAAAGTGCAACAATCCATTTCGCGCTGACTGTAAACGTCAGACGTCATATTTCGTGAACATCTAACCGAGACAAATGCTGATACTATCGTTGGTTACGCTATCATTCAAACGATGTCTAGATTGAATGTGATTTATGTAAGTGACGTAAGCGAAGTGATAATTTGAAATTTATCATTTCTTGTCACGACAAGTTGAATACTTATTAGTAACCGTAGGAATAAAAACACAAACTATGATAACATCATAGAAAAAATCTCTTTTTTTAGTATTAGAAGATTTATATATATTTCACATATAATATATGGAAACTTTACATATGTGTGTGTGTGTACGTCTTATCTCTATTTTAATAGAAATTACTTTATTAATTTTCCGACTTTAATAACATACATTTCTATTATATAAACTATGTAAAAGTTTCTTGTTACAAATACTAACAATATTTCTTACGATGTATTACAAGATGTATTATCTTTTAAGTTTTTTGAGATAGTGTTTACTAAATCATAAATTTTTTTCGCCATATCTATAGACATGTTTCCGGTAGAACTTATATTTTCTTTGTTATAAATATTTATGATATTTTCTTTGGGGGACTCCAAATATCATCGAAGAATCTTGTTTAATCTCATTCATGTCTGCAAAATCCGTAAAAAATATTGATCTACGATCACGTCCAGCTGAAACCCAGTCTTCCTTCGATTCTTCAAATTCGGATTCATTTTTAGGCTTTTGCAAACAGAACAACGTAGAGATAAAGCTAACAGTTTCCATGAACATAGTAACCAACAGTAAATTATTCGCGAGACACGCTAAAGTGTTTTTACTATTCCCGCTTCGCACACTGCTTACGTGATTCATTGCCTGTACTAATCTCTCGAACGCATCATCGGTTTCCTTTCTTATATCTGCAATAATACAATTAGAAATATAACTCTTATTGTACGAATTGTTAATTAATACTTCTGTGAACTTCAAGTCGCAATTCTATCTTAAAGATAAAAAAAATATTATTTTTTAAAACTACTTTAACGTATAAACGCATATAAAACATATTCTTTCGACAAGTTTAAGACAATCGAAGCTATGAAATTTATAATTGATATAGCAAAAAATGTTGTATATATATATATATATATATATATATATATATATATATAGAATAATAATAAGACAAATACTAACAATATTTCTTACGATGTATTACAAGATGTATTATCTTTCTATTGTTGTCGTGAGAATAGTCACTCGTCTCTCTGCTGGCTGAATCTGTCATGTTAATTAGCGGAACATTGGTAGGAATTGACATATCGACGTCCGTGTCATTTAACTCTGTGTATCCAAATAATTCCATGAGTTTAGTCATATATTCAAACAAGCTTTCTAAGATTTTAATGTGATATTGCCATGTCTCCTTGAAAGAATTTTCGATACCGCGAATAATGAATCTTTGTGTTTCTAAAGCTGAACGATGAAAGTTGCCAATAGCGAGCATAGTTTTCTTTAATACTCCAATTTTATATAAATTCAGTGAATGATGTATCTTTTTGTATCTGAAAGTACAAATACGTATCTATATGTAAATTTATCAGTTACAAACCTAAGAAAGAGAATTTCTAGCTAAAAAAAATATTAGTAGCGAATTTTTCGAATACATTAAGAAATTAAACAATCAGGTTTATGTAATTTATTTGATATATGTCATATTTTATCTAAATGATGTATAGTATGCTATATTGCAGATATAGAAATGTGCTTCTGTAATATAACGCTTGATACAGATAGACTAATTGAGCTAAACTCTTGAGCTCGTTCGGATTGTGTTCGCTCAGTTCATTCATGTCAACTATTATCATACTTACACTTCTTGTATAAACCACTGCGAATCATTCTTACCTGATAACTACTTTGCTATTATTAAGAGCTTGCCTCGAAATTTTATTCAATCTTTTACGGCCTTCTCGATAAATCTCAAAATACTGGCACACATCGTACGTTAATTGTCTTCCCCATCTTCTCCTGGAGAGCACATTTCCGAGTTCGTTCGCAGCATGATGAAGAGGTGACCGTCGAGATATTCGGCGGTCTAGAATGTTCTCGTAAATATACTTCACTCGCTGCACCGTCGTTCGCGGCACTCTTCGACCGAAATTGCAGCGGACGTTCGCGCTGCGGTCCGCATCGATATAAATCTTGCAGCTACTTAGATCTTCGATAGCAGTCAACCATGGTTTAATGGAAAGAGTATGATTGACCATTATTCTGTTCGAGCCTCGTCTGATTGATGACATGCAAGCTTCGACACGTCGCAATTCCTTGACGCATTTGTCGTAATTACTGCTTTCTTCGGTTAGTGAATGACAAAGCAGCGCGTGCAACTGTTTACCAGACGTCTCATTACTTGGCGCATAACGAACAAAAGCTCGATCTAAGCCAGTTTTCAATGTTTGTGCTACGTTATCCGGTGGAACTTTCACTAAATTCGCGAAAGCTCGATTAAAATCGAAAGATGATGCTCGCTGATAATGCTTCCCGTTTGTTATCGGTAGTAAACATTTGAAAAACTTTTCGTTGAATCTAGATGCATCATTTATAGTACTTAGAAACCTGAAGCTTCTTGTGGCTTCACGTGATAATGATTCCTAAAATGAACCTCATTAGGTATAATATTTTATTAGATTACAAGAAAGAATCGCTTATGTCTGTCTTGAAAAGGCAATGTCCCATTATTCAATATTTGCTAACTTACTTTGTTCTTCTGTAAAGTCGCGTTATTTGTGTCAAAATAATGATTGATCATAAGCCACATCTCCTCTCCTACTTTGACGAGATCACACAGTAGGAGCGATCCTTGAAGCAGGCCCTCGGTAAACCAATCCTCCGAGATTGTGGAGTTCCACGGTATTTGCTCACGCTGACGAGTCGATGCGACTAGTCCACAGGCTCGCGCAAACTCCATAATTTTCGCTCGTATAGTCTCGCAGATTTCACTGATTGTCTTTTGCAAACTGTCTCCATTGGGAGATGACAATCTCAACGTTATCGTGACTGGTCCAATTAATTTCGCCAGAAAACCTTTTATCGTTGCTTCCATTCGCTGAATTTGCTTTGGATTTAATAAGACGAAAGTCCCAAAAGCCGATTCATCTTTTCGAGATGTTCGTAGGAATAAAGTTTCGTTTTGATAAATGCGATCCGGTTTCACGTAAAGCACAAACACTTCTATGATGAAGATTAATAGAGAAACAAAAAATTAAATAGATAATGAACTTAATTATCATCGTTGTGGAGTTAAGTGATACATATTTCGTATTTCGCTTACCAAAGCATAGAAACAATATAATCAATTTGCAGCTCATCTTGTAAGTTGAGCTAACTACGTTTTGTATATAATCAGTTCTCTGTTATACAGATTCCAGACGTAAGTCGCGAATTTTATACGAAATAGCGGCAAAATACTTCTTTTAAATCAGTTGAACTTATCTCATTGTAATCCATGCGTCGACATATATTGCAAAAGATGAAAAATTTATGCATATGTACAAGTAGACGTTAATAATACCTCGTAAATATAACAGCAACAGTGATAGTGTAAAATTTATGTTGAAAATTATCAAGCAATAATTATTATTTATTATTTTCGGAAAAAGAGAATATCTCGATGCAGAGACAATAGAGAACTAAGTAACATTTTTATGTTGTGACAAGAATGTTATTACGTTTTGCGATGTTGGAATGCATTCAGAGTAATATATGTGTATTATCGAGCAGAACGACTATCGACACGGCGCCTGCGTTCGAGCAATGCAACGATCGCAACGCCAGTCTCGACAGCAGCTTGCCAGGAATCAATTCCACCCAGGTACTGGTCTAAAATTAGCAATAGAGTGTTGCTGTATTGTTGTTGTTGTTGTTATTATTGTAGTGTCTATGATAAAATCTGGCTTAATATCTAAGTAGGATTGAAATTCATATCGACTGTCAATGTGTTTTCTTCTGTTATAATGAGAGTGATATTATAGATAACCTTTAAAATCGTCACATTTTCTATAATATGTGCTAGTTGCATCGAATATACCATTGTGTCAGTGTCATTTTATCAGTAGTAATTCTCACGAAAGAAGAATATCTGTCATATAAATGTTATTTGATTTATATTTCAAGAAATAGTCAAATTGAAATGTTTGCAATCAAATTTGATTCGATTTCACGTATGGCTAGCAAAATGATCATATGTATAACAGATGATATCATCGAAATGACATAATGAAATTCGCAAATGTTGAGTCACCCATACATTACGTGAGATACGCGGATGTTCATATTTAATTATCTGACATGACCAACTATGAGAGATATAAACCACGAATTAAATAAACTAAGTATCTCTTTTGTGCGTTAACATATAAATTCATAACGTTAACCGTAATTAATTTTTTTATTCTTTACAATTTTTTAAATACATACAGAAATGAAGTATAGAACCAATCTAATTAGAAAATAAAAATTCAGCGTTAATAAAAAAATTTATATCTTGTGTTAAATGATTATTTTAAATTTATTTGCGCCAAAAAATTAATTTTCTATACAGTATTGCTAATTTTAGTGAACATTATTATATTTTTCAAAAAATTAAACATGTCCAAAGATAAAAAATAAAATTATAATATTAATATTATTTAAATGTACTGAACTTATATATGATAAGATATGTTCAATGGGTAAAGAGAATCTCTAAGAGAAGGCTTCCTACGGCCTGATGTTAGGTGCCATCTACCGGGAGGTCAAAAAGTACTTGTTCCAATCCTCCATTCACGAGTAAGTGGAACGCTTACTAGTCGCACCTACACCGATCTTAGCTCCAGCCGGCATTATTTCGTTGCGAAACACATATAAATTCCTTCTACACGTCAGCTTAGTAACATGCGAAGAATATTTCTCCGAGTGCGCGATTGATATACGTATGCAATTCTCTGCAAGTGTCACACCGTTAACTATCAAATAGTCACGTGCCTAGGATAACGGTACGCGTCCTATAGAATATCGCTCAAGTGTCTTCTGATTCATTACCGGTGAGATCGAAGTGCAAAGATGGATGAAGAAACTATGTGGAAAAACTTTTATCACAAAATTGTAGAAGAGAAGCAAGCGAAAGAGAAGGAACAGTCGGAAAAGTCAGAACACGAAATAAGGTAAAGAAATGTCAAAATCTTATTTCGTAACATTGTTTTTTGGTCATTTCATTTTTTATAATTTGACAAAAAATATTGTAAAATGTTTGCGGTTAATTATTTATTAGTATATTTACTTATAAGAATAATTAATTCCGAATACATATTTTTACAACTTTTGATTAAAATATGTTAAAATTTTAAAACGCCTTAAACATAGTAACAAATATGTCGAGAAAAACAGGGAACTTCTTAAACAAGTAAATAATGTGAGTACAAAATTGTTAGTACAGCTTATTTTTAAACTATAGTAACAATATTATGTCGATAATACAATATTCTCTTTGTACAGCATATTATTAATATTGTTATTTAACAATTTTGTATTCTTTATTTCACAATCTCGTATTCTTTATTTGTTGGAGAGGTTCTGTTTTTTTCGACATATTTGTTAGTTATCTGTAAGTAGTATCAGTCTATCAGTCATCGAACTATCAAAATTGTATTATAATTTTTACTACAATATTCTCTCCGTGAAAAAAAAGAAAAGAAAAAAACTTCTATATACTGATTATATAAATATACACATTAAAAAATAATAACGCGTCGTTGATAATAATATCTAGAAAAAATAAGATGAGCTCACATACACATACAACACGATAAAAAAATATATATTTTTGACATAACATTAAAGAAGTCGGTAACGCTAAGCTCTACGCACATTAATAATTTCGCGACCGAACATAACGTCCCGTGATAAGTGAGGTGCGTGCTCTTAACAAATTGGCAAAACATTAAAGTTTACGTAGCCGGGCGCTCATGTAGGATCTATTAATAGAACGAGACCAACGTGATGCAGTTCGGAGGTGGGACTACACGTCGCGACTAAGTCCAAGCTGTATACATAATGCGTATGTAAAACTATATGTATACATACTATATATATATATATATATATACTGAGATCTGGTGCCCAAGGTCGGCGCGATGCTATATGATTCACAAGAACCTCACGACGTCTTTGTAAGAGATAATTAGCTGCAATCGTTAGCGTACGAAACCGTCCACCCATGACAAAACGTCAAATACAAGCTGATGTACTGTATTGACGTAAATATTACGTTATTAATACGTCATTAATACGCATACACTGTATTAACGTAATTACGTCATTAACACGCACTTTAAACTGTTTATTTCAATTATGTCGCAATATATGATTTGCCTGGAAATTGCAACTGAAAAGGATATAAGTTATATAACTTAAAAAAGAAGAAGGCACTTATTAATCAGAGTTACCTTGCGTTTATTTCTATTTTTGTTGTATCTTCCGCAATTATAATTTAACGGCACATCGTTGCAAAAATACCGCGTATATCACATTGAAATAGTCGAGAAAATCCCCGGTCTCTAAGTTTTCCTCATTGGATAAAACCGAAGTAACGGACGAAGGAAGGGAATGACGCCTTAGATCATCACTTTAGGTGAACGGCCCGAGACAATCATGGGTTTTCGCAACGTCAAAGCTCTTTGATATCGTCAGAACAAAGTTCTCCGAAGTCACAAGTGTCGTGTAAGCATACGTGTACATTTATCGAACAGTCGTCAATATTTAGGGAATTGATTGACATGCTGTACTTGCAAAGCCGAAGCACTAAAAATTCCTTTCAAGTAAAGATATTTTGTACGCTTTAATAGCAGATTACGTAATTTCGCGTTGTTACGAATGATTAACGCCTATTGGAATAAGCGTAAATTTTAACTTCATTTTCGACTTTGTTTACTCGCGCGAAATATTAAAGATATTTTTAAAAATTCATTAAATTTAACCCATTATTATTGTCTATTAATAAAGCAATATTTGGAACGCATCGTACATGATATATCGCTCTAATAAATTTAAAATTGAAAGTATGAACGCTCTAGGCTGGTAACATTGTTTTGAAACCATCCATCCTATTGAAGGACTTACATCACAGTAGACCTTGTGCTTATTATTTACAAAACAACACTCCAGCTCCACATTATATTATAGATTGTGCAAAAAATCGGGCTGTGACGATTCAGCCAAGCCATACAGATAGGCGTACCGTAAGGAGTTAAAAGTAGACGGCGAAAAAGAGTAAAACAAGATTGAATAAGCTTACATTTTTCGAACGACTATCGACTGCAGAGTGCTCGACTGGCATGCGATACCATGAATCACTTCGCTCTTGAGTCAAGAATAAAAGAGGCTCGGAAAAACTCAGTGGCATCGTCTAGAAAAAAAGCAACGCGTTAGTGACGCAAGTCAGCCAACATACCTTCTCTGTCCTTTTGCTTCCGTAATTCGAGAGCGTTTCCAGTCTTATTTCTCGCGAACTTCTTACAAACTCGAAAATTTAAATCTAAGTTCGATTAATAAATTACAATAATTTACTTAACAATAAATTATTTAATTACTGCAGTTATTAATTGAAGATTTAATTATTCGTTTTTCACTCCATTCCTTCTCTTTAAATAAAAAAAAAATACATTTGATCAAAACTATTATTGATCGTGATGAGTAACTGAAATCAGCATGAGTCAGCAAAAAATTTTCTTGTTGCTTTAATGCAAATATGTAAGTTGTCTCTTGAAATATACGTTCAAATGATCGTGCGATCAGCAAACAGAGAAACACAGTCTTACACCTCGAGCTTATTCATCGTGCTTTAATACACATAATAAATTAATTCATGCTTATCTCTCAACCGTAATAAATTCAATTGCTTATCTGATATCACTGGTAATTTCCTTACCATTACAGATGTCGCAATAATATATCTATAAATTATTCTTAATAAAACGAAAAATGTTGTAATATAACATTTTTTTAAAAACAAACTTTGAAGACTGGAAGTTTAAGTAAATAAAAAAGATCCTATTATCCAACAATCCAACATCTCTTTGAAGTTTTGCGTAGTTACTATAATTATAGAATCGTTAAAATTCTATCTATCTTATCTGACTATCAATTTAAGTTTCTCCTGAATCAATTATTTACAATTGGCCAAATTGTACGTATACGTAAATCCTCGATTCATTGCAGTAATGAAATGAAAAACTAAAGTGTAAATTTTTTAATTTATCTAAAAATAATTTCTCTTTAAATTCAACTAACTATATTATGTTTTCTTATATATCATATTGTTGGTATAATTTAATGAGGTAAAGCAAATTAGAGTTTTACAAAGTCAGATTTGGGCAAAATGCTTGTCATAGGTCAATAAAAAATTCCACTTACGCCTATGCAAATTATTGCTGTAACGGACCGCGAATACGTCCTGGTACCTCCTACCTGGTAGTCTACTACCTGTTTCTTAGTCAAGTCCTTATCCAGTTTGCGGGGAGACAGAGACTGGCCTGTTCACATCTCACCGGCACGGAGAGCCATCACGTAGCTCTTGATACGAGTCAATTTAATTTCACGGAATATGTAGGCCGCATGATCGTATATCTTGCGATCGTGGGAATCTCAGGCAACTCAATGCGTATGTGGGATTCCGTCCACGTAACAGGAAAGCAATTAAGTTCCGGTTTATATGACTGCACTCTAAAACCGAGACAATCAGTGTGCCTAAAGCCGGCAAAACGAGACGATAGATAGCTTATTGAAAAAGTGACTTGGTGATCTCGAAGAAACAGTTCAGCCTAAAGAAATGTACGTGAGCCTATACGATAAGTAGTTAGCAAACTACAATCATTCAAACTGATTCTCAAACGTCAAATTATGTGAAGAATTGCATTCGGAGTGATACTTGCTGATAACATTGTGCGTCGTATTGTATCTCTATCAGAAGAGCTGCTGTGTTTTGCAACAGAGGTTTATTATCAAAGTGCAGTTGAACAGTGCGAACGTCTATACGAAGAACAATTTTCGTCATATTACCACGTTTAACAGCATTTCAAACAGCACTTTTTCGTATTATCTTAATTTTTTCCTCTTTACTTAATTTTTTAATATACTTAAAGTGAATTTTTGAAATGACGGGTCTAAAATTACATTGTCCTCCAAACTGGAATTGCAAGGGTTAAAGCTCAAGTGGTGGTTAAAAATAAAAGTCGAGAGTAGCAGTAAGCGACGAGAATATTTCTCGCTCGACTACGAAGTGTGGTTCCTCTTGTGTGAATTTTTATTCGAAGACGTCTTGTGTTTTGATGAAGGACTAAAACAATGGCGCACTTTGAAAAATTGGACGAGAAGCATCCTTACTATGCAATCGCCGCTGTACGAATGTCACAAAAGCCTGAAACGAGAGAACTGACTGTCGCGAGAGTCTATTGGAAATTTGCTGCATTCAATTTCATTAATAAAAGGTGAAACAACATGTTTCATGAATATGTATGTATGTGTATGCGTATATGTTGTTTATTTGGTACGAGCTTCGTAGTGAATGTAATATTACACCGGCGTAGAGGTATTGGGCACTACGTGATGCTTTATATACTTTTAAACCTTAATTAATTTGCGCACTATAATATGTAGGACACCGCCTAAATATTTTGTTAATGCGCTGAATAAATATTTAGTTTTAAGCACATATAATAATGTACTTATTTTTGTATGCGTCTTTTAAGCGTATCTGATTATTTTTAATACACGGATATCTTACACTTCGATATATTTTAATATGAAAGAAATTTTTTTTTAATATTCACCTGACATGTATAATTTTATAGTAGAGATGTTAAAAAAAAACGTTATTAAATCCGTTATTAATCTAAAATAACATGTGCTCTTAGGATACAAGAATCAGATGGAGGCTTCTTCGAAAATCTTGGCACTCTACTCGCAGAAAGAGTTCGCGCACAAGAACAGGCGGAGGGTCCGCTCCCTAAAAAGAGGGATGAAACGCAAGAAGAGGAGGACACTTTGAGTGAAGAAGGCAGCATTGACGAGCCGACCGAGGCCTTGCTAGAAACCGACAGCGATAGAGACGAAAATGAGCATGCCCGAAATTTCGTAGCCGAGTCGATGGGATTAAACGTGAGTGGCTGAATTTTTACATTGTCATCATTTTAAATCATTATTATTCTAATGCGATATCTCTAATATATAACCAGTTTTGTAATTGGAAAAATAGGAAATCTCTTTTTCTTAGAAACAATATTATCTTGTTTCTTGTTGAGGTTTTAATTCGAAATAGTTCGTTTCATCGCACAGTTCAACATATTAACGACCACTTCCGATGAGAGAATGAATTCTCACACGTTAACAGCACATAGAGTGTTGCCTGAAAATACTTCGAGTAGTTTCATACCGCATCGTCTACGTCAATAGATAAGGGGTGGTCTGTTCAAGATCGAAATAGAACCATGTACAATTCGGAAGAACCTTAAATAACGCGTTTCACTTACACCGCACATAATTCGAAACAGATTCGCCGACATGGGAGACTGCCTTCGGCTGATAATTGAATTAACCCTCTTAAAGCGAAATTATTTCGCTTAAAGCGAAAGAAGAAATTTATTTCACCGACACGTTCGCAATCTGTATTTAAGACATATAAACGACTGGAAGGATGTGTTAAAAATTATTTGTTATTAACTAACAAAAAAATTCACTGTTAAAAATAGTGATGTACAAACAGAAATCAGAAATCAGAACTTGATATTTGAATTATTAAGTCTAAAAGATAATGATCGTTTCTTTTTATCAAAGTTATAAATATGGATCAAATAATTGTTTTAGTAAACCAGCCATACGCGATTCTTGTAAAATTTATTTCTCGGAAGCCTTGCAGCATAATAATAATCCTTGCTGTTACGATTGATATTTATAATTCATGCTCCTGCTCGCCGGGAAACTCCGTATTTTCTATATATTGCCGCATGTCCTGCCACGTGATGGTAACGGTAGTGATATTGATTTTTCTAAAGGTCTCAGGCCGATGCGAAGGGTAGTCGAAGTTAGACGTTCCCCTGCGTTGCCTCTCGTAACACTGCCATGTTTCCCTTCGACGATTTTAATTTTATCGTTGAGTTTGTTCCTTTCAATATGAGATAATGCGGTTGAAATTTGACGAACCACTTTTTTCTAAAAGCGAAGAAAAATGCGTAAGTTTGAGATTAATTAAGCGTTTTGCTGGCACGTCAACTCGCACAATATCCTATCTTGAACCTGCATATTGATTGAGCACATATGGTTATATCCAACTTGCACGAAAGTATTGTAGAGTATTTTCTTATTTGCAATCTACGACCTCTCGTAAACAATTTAATTGCGAAAAACTCATTACCACAATCAATATATTCCTTCATTAGTTCCCATAATTTATTTCTCGTATAATCTCATGCCCGATAAAGTGTCCCAATAAATTTATATTAATTCAAGAATCAGTCGTTCATTCGAGAAGTTTAAAGCTGAACTTTGATTCAAAACGATCGTCGTCGCATTAAAACATCCGCGCTACACATTTCACGTCGTTGCAATAAAATATTTTAATACAATCAAGAGAGATAAAAAATCATGAAATTTATGAACGTGTGTTATTAAAAGAACATAAACAAAACAATTAAATAGATTGTAAAAGAAATCGACTCATGAAACGGTTTCACTTTGAAATCCTCTTTATGTCGCGTATGATTCACGTATCGTGTACGATCATAGTTTGTCCATCTGAAACGTGGACAATACGGTATAATTATCGCCCGCATATACACCCTCCGTACGTCGGGGTGTTATACTCTACGCTCAATCGAGCAGTTAAACTCAATCTGAAATGAGATCCACGTGTTCGTGCGTTAGCAAATGTACAACGTAACACTACTACGAACGAGTCATCTACGACGACTCTGATCCGTCGGCCCATCTATTCCTGGCAGTGTAGTGCTCGCCTCCGTCAAGCTCCTGTCTTGTCGTCTTACGCTAGTTATCCTGATCACTTTCTCTAGTTTCATCGCTAATTGCTACTCAACCGACTGATTTGTCAGTCGGATATTCTTGCAATGCACCTGCGACAGGTGGCCCCGAGACGATAAATCGCGTTGTACTTCTTCACGTATCTCCACATACGTTTAACGAATCGTCAGCTGATTGGCAAACTTTCCTCATCGGTTTGTTTGAAATTTTCGGTTGAAATATATGAGAAGCTCTTTGGTGAGTTACGCAAGAAATGTGTGTTCCGAGTACATAGTTAGAAATGTGTACATAGTTTGGTGAAATAGAGTTTGACCTGTCATGTGTTGTGATTCTGTGACCACTGAATGTGAATTCACCTGTGAATGTGAATCGCTAGCGCGGTTACAAATGTAACTGAATCAATCCTATTGACGACATTTCTAGCGTTTCTTCGTTATAATAATATTTAACAAATAAAAATGAATATGAAGTTTATCAACATTATTGATCAATGTATACCAAGCTGGATGATTAAAATTAAATTGTAATAGGCAAATGTTTGACAAAAATTGAGATAAAATATTCTGTGCGAAAAATAAAAGAAAGAATTAAGTGATGCTGATACAATAATAACGCATAATTCGTATATATTCAATATATGTATATATATAATATTTATAACGTAGACACAATTTTCTTAGAATTCACTCAACCTGACGCAGTCGAGAATTATGCAGTTCGATTTTCGATATCCGCTAAGTCATAAAAATAAGTTGTTAGTTGGAAAACTGGGTTAAGTCACTTTCTTCTGCTTCGTCCAATAGCCTCTCGAAAAACTGGCAAATTGTCAGAGACTTAGTTTAAAAACGTATCGAATCGTCACGAATGGTAATGTCACGCGCTTTCAACGACCGCAGCCAAACTATATTTAAAGACCGCTGCAGCTTGTAGTAATCGATTACTCTATACAATTGAAATAATTATTAACGTTGTCTAATATTCATATGAGTTCTTGATCTTCTTACAGACAGTAATTTTACAGATGTCATTGTCTCCCGTTATTATATAACGTATATATAAACACCTATTCTCTCATGTATCTTCTTTACATGAAGTACTTTTGGATTATTAAGATTATTAAATCCTTTGTCAGAGTAATTAAGTGTTAAATGAAGGTGTTAAATTCCTCGTCCGATATGAATCGGATGTATTCTTTATAACACATCTGTCCATCTGTACATCTGTGAGGACTTTATAAATCATGACAAGCCATAAATCATATAGCTATATTGATACGACAAGAAGAGATAATCGTTATGACGTCGTGCTAAACACCAAATAAACGGCATATTTCTTAAACGGACTCATCCTCGTCGAAAAATAGAATCGGTATTAGAGTAGGCGTAGAATGTTGGACCAGCTTGAAATTGCATAATTCAATGAAAATTAGTCCAAGACTGGATACGAAGGACAAAAACGTGTTCATGTATTCACACATCCCGTTTATCATACAACGGGTGTCTCGATGCGCCTTGGTGGCCAATGAGCTAATTGCCGGTATATCAACTTTCATTGGACGCAATTGTACGAACGTATGAACGCATTGTGGTTGCACTTGTCTCATGGGTCACTCTAAACGGGATATAACACAGTTCTGTTCTGTCCAGATTCGCCGCTGGTTTCTACGCTTTTTCAAACAATTAATTATGATACGCCAAAGTCTCATAATACGCATTTCGTTACATACAAAAAGAAAAATACTACCGCAAAAACAGACTCGTGATGTAATAGAAAATAGTTGAGTTACACAAAAAAATAGTTGAGCACACAAGAATAGTTGAACATACAAAAAATAACACAATAGAATAACACAATAAAATAATATACTATTGTTAAGAAACGCTATTGCTCACTTTCCTTTTTTTGAAGTAATGATTATCTTCAGCAAAGAATATTCTCTTGATGATATAATATATATCTTAAAATATACTAATCACAAATCTTAAAAAAAACTTGTTATTATGTGTTTAGAAGAAGAATCTGCTCTCTTTACAAGAATACGATTAAATTTTTTATCAAAAAAAAGTTGGTTCAATTTTATGTAAACACTGAATTCACATTCAGTAAACAAACCGAATTTTTGTTTTTATTTAATATTTTCGATTGAGATGTTAAATTGACTAGGATATAGAAAATATTTTGAGTAAACTTAATGATAAACCTATGATATGAGATTTGCGGATGTATAAACTTATAAAATATTTGAAACAAATAACATTTACTTGAATACAGTATGTATTTTTTTGTATGCGTTAATACATGTTAAACATTTCGTAATTTTGGTGTGTTTTGTTCGCTTGAAGGAAAACGACGCTTCAACAGTATTATCTCAAACTGTGGAATGTGATACAAACCGAATATCACTGTCAGAGTCAATTGCACTTGCCAACTCTGTTTGCCAGCGGACATTGATACCGAAGGTTATGTCCTAATTCTGATCTTATCATATGCACAAACATTGACTTTGTAACCTTTACTAGAAATTAAAAAAGTCCTTGTAACTGACGGAATATGCAAAATGTAAAAAAAAAAATATCACGTTACTCATTTCAACAAAATACATAAGTAGTAAGTCACTAATCAATTTTTAATCATTTGTACACATTTAATAATTATCCCAAGAAAGAAGTTTTTTTATGTTTTTGCATAAATTATGTAAAAGCAAAATCACATATTGATTATAATTACAACAAGAACTTTACCAATGACCATAATCTTATTCCGGTTATTTCTGGTCAGTTAGTATAATAGTGCACGCTTATGTCATAATCGTTGATAGCAGATAATTTCACAGTGTTACGATTTATGCGTGATACGATCGACAGCGGCTGTCGATTATGCATACGCGCTATCGAATATGCGACGAGTCGACGCGTCGTCGATAAGAAAGGTCGTGGCCATTGTAGGAGTTCATCGTTGATCGACAAAGTTCGTTTAATGCAGTGATAAAATTCGTCGATCGCGTGCACGACGATCTCTCTTTCTCTGTTTTTGTCGTTGGTGTCATCACTGGATGTAAAACGCGTTCGGAAAAAATAATCTCCTGCAAAAGCAGTAATCTCAACTGCTGTCCATCGGGAGTAATCCGTCGAAGTCATCCGCGCAATTCTTTGTCCTCACGCGAATGTAGCAGTGCGAACAAGTTCGACGTGTGCTTAAGACCCGGACTGTTGGTGCGTGAACGTCATTGTTCGTTGTTAACAACACGATCTTCTGTATTACGCCTTCGCAGGTCATTGTCGTACTGCTCTAGATTCCTTTTCCCTAGATCTATTGTCCGTTATCGTTGCTGAGACTTGTGGCGAATCACTTGAGTAAAGTGTCAGAGTGACGCGGAAAACAATTCCATTCGGTTTAATTGTGATATGTGATGAAAACTGTGTCAAACGTAAATAGCGCGCATCGCGAGAAAACTGTAGAAAAACTGGAAACTTCAAAATATGCGCGGCGTAATTGCGTGACGATCTGGCGTGACATTCGTGAGCATCGCTCGAGTTTGGGAGTGAATGAGACTGTATATAGGAACTGTATGAGACTAAACATGGTGAGCACAAATTCGCCCGTAGGGGCGGCCACCCTCAATCGAATGAGGAATACGTTTTGCGGAATTCCGAAAGCCGAAATTGAACGTAGGAATATTGCACTCCTTCAAGCCATGACGGTGAGTTCAGCTGGCGATTATCTCAAATGTTCACGATTACGCGAGCGATTAATAAAATACATAGAAAATATATAAAATAGTTTATAAACAGTTCCCCCATAATACAGTTGATGAATGCCATTTCTACGGAAAGTATGGTTAGTCAGTTATGGATTTTAATGTTTATTTTCTTTCTTATTTAGTTTAGCCTGTTAGCACTTTTTACTTTTTAAGTTTACTTGTTTAGTTTATTGATTTCTTTGTTCTTTTAATTCCCGTAGTTAAGATATATAAGTGGAGACATATCTTATTTGCATATTAGGACACTTGAATATTTTGATTGAAGACTTTGTACGCTGACTCAACGTTCTCAACAGAGTTTTAAAAACAACAGTATTGTCTTATATTATCGACAAATTGTATTGTCATGCAATTAATTGGCAAAAATGCCATTAAAAGCATTATCGTAGACACAACAAACCGACATACGTAAAATATTAATAAGTTAATATTAACTATCAATTGATAAAATTTATCATAATATTGTGTACGTACTTGTGCAATTACTTCGCAATTAATATCACACTTGATATTCTATTTATAGATAGAGGAACTTTATACCGCGCTAGTGCGTATGGCCCAACACCAAATTGGCTTCGATGTGACCAATGAGTGTAGTCAGGAAACTCTTCTGAATCATTTACAAAGTGCTTTCAAAGTCGACAACGAAACACACGAGAGAATATTGGAGGAAACGCAAAATCTCGAGGTGACCAACTCTATAATAATTTCGACGTTAGCTGACATAATTTTGTCGTACACATCTAAACAATTTGTTATTCACATTTAGCCACCCGAATTGCACCTCAACGTTGAAGTGATCGAAGCCAAAGAACTAGTCTCCAAAGATTCTAATGGTAAAAGCGATCCCTTCTGTGCTCTTTATCTCGAATCGGCGCCAACTAGAAGGTACAACACCGCAGTAAAAACGTGCACTCTCAGTCCAATCTGGGAAGAGCACTTCGAATTGTAAGTGAGACTATCACTTCTTTTTTATGTGTGAAAGAGCTAAGATCTACTATAATTTTAATATGTGGCATTAAATTCGCTTCGAATTTCGCAACAGTCCTAAAATTTGTCAAAAGAGCTACTTTACGATTTTATTTATGCATATAATTAATAATTATTTATAATTTTCATTATTATTTATCATTTAGGCCATTGGAAGATCCTGAAAACGACGTTTTGTGCCTCGAAGTATGGTAAGAGACACTTGACTTATAGTATATATAATATGATTTAGGAACTGTACCGTAACACACATGACGTATTTTAGGGATTTTGACGCAGCTGAAACTGTTCCCGAAAAAATGAGTAAAGTTAAGGATGTAAAGGGTGTTCGTGGCTTGTTCAAATTAGCCAAGGAAATTGCAGTGACAGCTACAACTGGTAGTCATGACAATGAATTCATTGGCCAATGTAAGATACCGTTAAAGGTAAAATATTGATTGTAATTTTTAATTTAGAAATGTTTCCAATATGTTTGCGACTCATAAAATATATTTCTACTAATTATTTATTTGCAGGATATACCAACGACAGGGCATACTAGTTGGTACGCTCTCGAGAAGAAGAACAAAACCAAACGCCGAGGCGTCGTAAAGCTTCGATTAGCCTTCAGTGCGGAACATAACGCGCAAGTGGCTGCACAAGAACATCGACACTTGCTGAGAGTGTTGTTACTTCACGAAATTGAAACGGAAAAGATCGAGAAGTACTGTTGGTCTGGCCGTTGGTCGGGACCAGCCGAAGCTCTCATTCTTCAACACAGCGCACAACGCGGCTTACTAGCCAGAAATCTCGCTCTGGCGCAGTGGGTCGAATATGCTAGAATTCACCAGGAGCATCCGCTGAGTTTCACGGTTTTTAATAAAATCGCGGTCGACTTGCTCAGGCCGATGGACAGCGGACTGTTCTCCGCTGACGAAATCAGACTCTTCTGGGATGCCACCAAAAAAGTTCTGTATTCATGCTTAAATAGTGTACGAAAAATTCGAAGACTGATCCTGGGGGACAGGAACGCTATAATGCAGTTATCCGCTATTTTAGGGTAATTTTCCACGCTATTGCCATTTTAAAGAACCGTATAGTATCATAATTGATAATTCATAACTGATACTTATATTGATTAACAGTACCAAATTTATAATTGGTATTAATGCTTCATTCTCTATTGAATATCTTAGGATAATATCATCTATATCTTCTCTAAAAGTTCCCGAGGACACTGACCTCTTTCCGGCCAAGATGTACTCTTGGTTTCCGGAACCTGATGGTTCCAAGATAGACGTACTTCAAAGTCTAGAATACACGGTTACACAAGGCTGCGCCGAATGGTAGGCAAAGGGAAACTCATAAATTTAATAGACCTTAATTTCTTCAGTAACCTTGACATGTCCGTTTTGATCTGTTGAAGGTTCGAGCATATACTAAACAATAATTCACCTGAAACTGAATCGGACGAGGACGCGCTTAGATATCATAATAAAGTGATTCAACTAGTTAGAGCAGATTTACAAAAGGCCATTGATAATTATGACAAGCTATTTATAAAGTGAGTTGATCTACCTTGAAAAAGACACATCGAAGATAGTTACACATATATTTAATGAAACATGTTAAATTATACTATTATTATATTAGGAAAGTCAATATTCCGTACGCAAGATTGCTGTACATTGCATATGAGAAAAGAATCAGCGATATGTGCATGATCGTCATAGAAGATGTGTGCGCTAGATTGAAGCGAATCGAAATTGACAGTACTGCTGATGCGGAGTTAAGCTTGGGCACAACATTGTTCGAGCTTTATCTTACACTTCAAAGATATGCAATGTAAATTACAATCCCGTAAAGTCAAAATATCTTTGAAAGCGACTCGATTGCCTAACGATAAATATTTTATTTATAGACTCGGTCAAGTACTTTGCGCTGAAGGGCAGCTACAGGACATGAAAATACAAAGTTACTATGATTGGTTCCGAGGCAGTGTTGGACATTGGTTGGACATTGCAGTATACAAAGCGCTCAAACGTATCGACAGAGCCGTCGAATTTGATACTTTGCAAGCGGTTGACAATAGCGTGCAATATAGCTCGAGTGCTGTAGATACGTTAACTATCTTCTATCAGATCAAAGTATTTTGGACTCAGCTAGCTTGGCCCGATATTGAAGGATCGTATACGTTCATAGCAAAAATCATTGACGTGAGTTCACGAATTTTTTCATAACATTATCTCGATAAGACTACAACCTGTTTTTTAAGTAATTTATAATTAAATAAATCTGCTCTGCAGGACATTTGTAAATGTTCCATCGCATACGCCGACAAGATGGCGAATAAGGCGGAAATAACAACGGAATTAGAACAACTCTCGCAAAGTAGCGTTTACGAGAAGAAGTTTACGATATCGACAGCTTGGTGCTTCGCCATTAATAACATCGATTATATCAGAACGTCAATCGCACCGTTGGCCAACGATCTAGGACTGCAAAATATTGTAAAAGCTCTAGGAGAAATTAGGACACAAAATGAGGCCGATCGTTGTCGGCAGACTCTTCAGCTTATCATTGACAATGCTGCTGATACTGTGAGGAATAAGATCATAGAGTTGTTGGAAGTCGTAGCTAATAAAATGGCCCCAGCGATGAGCAGGTAAACAGAACACGAAGCAAAATTTGTGGTTTTTAATAAAATGATAATTTTTGTTAATTAATAATGAACACAAATCATTATCTTTTACTTAATGATATCTTGAACTACTGAGAAATTAACTTGCGCTTCCAGATATCTCATGGAGGGCGCCGAATTAATCGATACAACCAGCAACGCGATGGATCGTCTGCTGCAGTATTTAGACAGCAATCTAACCACTTTGCATGATAATCTCAACGAGGATAACTTTAATAGAGTTCTCCTGGTGATTTGGGAAATCATGTCGCAGACGCTGTATGAGCTAGTCAATAATAATTTAGAGGTATTCACGGGAAATACGAGCGCATTTTCCCTTTCCCGTAAAGAGCTTCAGTTTTCTAATAAAATAATTTTTTTTATAACAGAAACGACGACCGCCAGCATTTTATTCCAATTTACATCGCACCCTTCATACACTCATACGATTCTTCAACTTCGGTGCCGATGAGACCGTGAACGTCCAAGTTTTGGAAAAAATTGAAAATCTCTTAAAATTGCACGGTCTTGAAACCGCCGAACTTATACATCGTTATCATCAAGAGCGTATCGAGGAGCAGAACGAAATAGAGGAACCTGTGTACGGTCTCATCACCATCAAGGCTTATTTCATCGATAATTCTTTGAACATACAAGTTCTGAATGCCAGGAATCTCCGCTGTACAGATAATAATGGTAAGCGGGATAACACATTTCTACAAAGAAATGTACACCTATGCGACAGTACAAAACTAGCATTTGCAAAAACTACGTTATTTCAAACAAAGAGCCAGAATTGTTTCGGTTAAACACAAACTTACTTTTGTAGTTACGAAGAGAAAATGAATAATAAATAGAATATCCGATGATATACAAACGGGAGTTAAATAATCTTAAGTAAACTCGCAGTTTGCAAGCTGAATGTGATAGCCAATTCGCTGGAGTAAATCTATGGGTTTCTCTTTTGCTAACGAGAATAAATTAAAATTTTAGGGACCTCGATATATTCGGTTATCGTTGGTGTAAATGATCGCGGAATCAAAAAGGAGGAATGATATTTTTTTTCTCGATTTTGTAGGCAATTTTATAGGCAAGCTGTCTACTCTCGAGCGTAAACTGCACTCAAAATCTAAACAAAGATTGAAAGAAGGGAAGACAAGTATGTAAGAGCAAATGTAAAGTCCTTCCTCATCATTATTATACGATTCTCTATCAAATTGCCTGCCCTCGCGGAAACAGCATTTTGAAGATGCATGACACGAATTTGCATTGACAATTTCGTACAAGTAGCAAAATAGTTCTTAGAGAATGTAATGGTCTTCCTGGTCTTCTAAAGAATGGAATATTGGCACTGAGTATTGTTTACGTCGATTAGTTTATAATCTTATTTATGAGGTTCTCTAAAGTTATTAGCGAGTGAATTTTACACGTCGCGAATAGTCGAAAGAGACTGGCGCCGTGTGATTAAACTAAAGTTTCCTTTAAAGTATCTCATCGATAAGAATAGATTGCGCCGTCAGTGATAATCACCTTCACCGTGCATGAATAGTCTCACACTGGGTTTCTCCGCATACCAGAACGCGTTATATAAGATATAGTTTTACTATGTTTGTTTTTCAGGCAAATGCGATTCCTACGTAAAGATCAGGCTACTGCCTGAAGAAAAATTCACCGAAATCAAGCTGCCGAAGACGCACGTGCAGAAAGAAACGCTATTCCCTCTTTTTGATCAAACATTCAACATGTTAGTAACAATTTGATCATTGTTATTGTTAAATTACTTTATATAAATAGTAAAAATGAAATGTGGAGTATCAAATATTTATAAGAATTTTGACGTTTCCAGTCCTCTCACTCCGGAACAAAGAGCAATAGAGGACGCTATAGTGTCGTTTGAAGTCAAGGACAAGGATTTCCTTCGAGCGAGATTCATGGCTGAAGCTTTCCTATCATTTAGTGAGATTCCTGATACTGAACCAGAAAATGGCTTTGAAAGCTTAGAACAAGTTCACTTAAAACTTTCCCGTCCAACCAAAAAGAGTATGTATAGTATAATTATGCTAAATAATTAATAAGCTTTTATTTAATTGTATTTCTAGAACAACATCAGTTTATAGTTTATAATGATTAAATTATTTTTAATTTTGATAACGGTAATGAAGCTACACTCGATTTGTTCAACTTGAGGTAACAGGTTTGACGAATGTTGTTTGCATTTGTTATGTATTAATTCCATACTAATTTTCTATTAAATACGTATATATATATATAAATTCTTGTTCAAGGTACAGACGTAATTCACGCATTAGAGCATCGTAAAGGAGACAATCAGGCGACAGACTTTATTTCAAGACTTAATACCAAAGCAAACTCCAAATGACCTATATGCAACTTCGACGTGGACCTACGTTTCAATAATTTTCGAAAATATGCAATACAAAATATGTTCAAATTCAAGCAATTCGGATTATATAAAGCGTTTCAAAGTTAATACACCAGCACTGCCTTGCAAGGAGCCGCTGTGAATATTTTCTTAACGAAAGTGCTTTAGAGCTGTCGCGCTGTCATAAACTTCATAGTGTAATGCTCGCGAGTGTTTAAGGCTGTGTACAGTTTGAATTGTTTTTTATACTTCCGAGAGAATTACATAATGTATACCGCATTTCGAAACTTTAAACGGAAAACTCTAAGGCTGAGTAAGTGCTACTTATAAGCGATATACTTGTATTTATTGTAGATAGAAGTTGAGTAGCTATATTATACTCTTAGATATATTTTTGACAAACTTATACTGCGATATAATGCAAGTTTATATTGTATACGTGTACCTAATATTATTATGTTCGACGAGTAGAACATATGTACATAGATCCTAATAATATTAGAGTGACAAAATAACAGTCGATGTAATTAATCTGTCATCAGTATTGTTAAATATTTTTTATTAAACTAAGCAAATTTTAAAAAATGTTTAACAAATTTATCACTACTATAAAAGTAATATTGAATTTTATTTTTATACTTTTTATATATTTTATAAATTTACAACTTTATAAAAAATATATATCTAGTTATTTTAAATGTCTCATCTTTAGATCGCAATGTATATATAAATTCCACTTCTTGTTCTTAAAATGTTTCTTGAAATAAAGATATTAACATTCCTTAAACGGGATTTAGTAATAAATAACGCAATTTCTCTTGATTATATCAAGAATATTAATAAAAAAATATTTTAGGTGTTACTTAATGATCGACAGTAGGAAAAAACATTCCTAGAAACAAATTACAGCAGCATCTATCGGGCAATATGATTTACTTCAAAGTTTATCCAGAGAGAAGCCTGAGAGCGGCCACCTATTTGATTTTAGCGGCTAAGGTACCTATTATGGGCTTTTTCGGAATCAATTCCGATCGGAAACATTCAGTTATTTCCTAGATTTCTATTGTCTTTTCTAGGGAAAACGGAATTATTTTGATCAGAATTAATTTCGAAGAAGTCCATAACCCAGACAGCACAAAATCTTCAGAGAATGTTCTGAGGGTGCGTTCCGTTTCCACGCATGATGCGTATGAAACGCAGCGTTAGAGTGACAGAGATACGAGAATGAGATAAAAAGAGAGGGAGAGCTCTCGGGTGAGGTTGTCGAACCTAGGTTAGGTTGGTTCTCGAACGCATGAGATCGCATGGACTGTACTACCTCGGAGCTGAGACAGTTCATGCGTTCGATAACTAACCTAACCTAGGTTCGAGAACCTCACCCGAGTGCTCTCCCTCTCATTTTATCTTACTTTCGTATTTCTGTCACTCTAACGCTGCGCTTCATGCGCATTATGCGTGGAAACGGAACGCACTCTGAGACATTCCTAGAATATATGAATGTCCTTAGAACATCCTTAGAACATTCTTTGAAGATTTGTGCTGTATAGGAATAGGTACCCAGAGCTAGGCGTATTTTCGAGACGCCATCTAACAAAATGCGCCTTTACTACGTTCGTTAGGTGCATTTTCGCGGTGGTAACGATAAAATGCGCCTGGTTCGTGCCCGTTATACTTCCGTACAATGATAGTAAGTTAGAAAAAGACAGACGTCCAATCGCTCTGTTCTTGTCTCACCACTGATAAGCGGACCATGCGACGTAGTCACGAAGCGAGCTGTGGCGAACTTATCGCAAAGCTAGATCATCTTTCATCAATCTCATCTTTCTCGCGCTGCGTTATGCGTAATTTTGTAAGGAAAAAGGATTTGAAAACTGGACAATATGAAACAATAAATAAATATACAAGTTTAAACATACCGCTCATATTTTTCTTATTTCTCGGCAACCATAAAAAATATCGATGTGATTCAAAGAAAACAATGTTCTTTATAATTTGTCCTGTTGGAATTCAGAGTTTACAATAAGCGCAGGATATGCGTAGAATAGGCGCCACTGCTCATGCGCGAAAATCCGAATATAAAGCTACAATGGATCTAACATTATGGGTGCTACTTTGGGATACTGAAAAATTATTTTCACGATTCTTGGAGTGATACTCAGAATATTAGTTACTGAACAAACCGGCAATTAACTAACAGTCACGATTCACGCTTACTGAGAAACGATGCATTAGATCGAAAAAGTCTAATTCTCTAGATACCGGAAGTGTAAAGGCATTTATGAATCCTAATTTACATCGGTAAATAAAGATAACGTTTTCTGCGTTTTGAATCGTTTTAATCATTTCTACGTTATCGACGCTTAGCAAGTTTGTGTCCATTCCAGCATGCCCTTAAACCGGGATTCGAACCGAGGTGTTTCGAACACTGAAATATATGCTACCTGGAACGCGCGCTGCCTCTTGAGGCATGCGGGATGAGAGAGAGGTTGCTTGTTTCCTCTCTTATCTTTGTCTGGTTCATAATATAGTCGAGAGTAGGGAGAATGTGATACAACCCAAGTTAAAAGTTAGAGATAATATAAAAACCAGTGACCACTGAATGGCAATGACTTAAACTTATAAATGAAAGTTTTAGGATATAAAAAAATATATACAGATACAGTTTTTCTCATTTATTAGTATTCACTTATCAACTTATTAAGAAAAACAAAGCAAAGATTCCTATTCGGTTCCTATTCGGAGATTCAGCTTATCAGCCGACTTAGCTTCTTGTTCAGACTGTACTAGACAAAGATAGAGCACTGTTCGAGATCTACAAGCATGCTTTCTCTCATCCCGCAACACTCAAGAGGTAGCACGCGTTCCAAGTAATATATATTTCAGTGATTTCGAGTCTCCGCTAAACTAATAGGCCGAGTTTCGAACCGAGGTGTTTCGAGTCTCCGCTAAACTAATAAACCGGGATTCAAACTGAGGTGTTTCGAGTATTATTCATGTATCAGATATTATTCATATTATTATAACCTACTAATTCCAATAAAATGAATTGTGGAGCAGACAGTGCCCTTTGTGTCACCTTGCCCACACAGCAGAGATATCCAAAATATATCATAGAGACATCCTAAAGATATATTTGGAATATGTGATATCTTCAAGATATCCCTATGATGTATTTGGGACACTTCTGCTGTATGGGTTGATATCTTTAGTGGTTGTCGAAAAATGCGCGAAAAATGCAATCGATAGTAAAAAGGCTGTCAGCGACATCGAAAAGTACGCACGCTTCCACGACTTATTTACGAACCGTTATTAATAGTAATATTATAGTATTATTAGTATTATTATAAACTCTGAATTCCAACAGGATAAATTGTGGAGAATTTTGTTTTCTTTGTATCATATCGATATCTTTTGTTGCTGAGAAATAAGCAAAAAATATGCGCAGCATGTTTAAGCTTGTATATTTATTTATTGTTTTATATTGTCCAGTTTCCAAATCTTTTTTCCTTACAAAATTACGCAGAACGTAGCGCGAGAAAGACTAGACTGATGAGAGATGATCTAGTTTTGCGATAATATCGTTGCAAGCTCGTTTCGTGCCTACGTCAAGCGGTCCGCAGTGATAAGACAAGAATAAAGCGATTAGACATCTGTCCTTTTCTAATTTATTATCATTGTACGAAGTACAACGGGCACGAATCAGACACATTTTATCGTTACCACCGCGAAAATGCACCTAACGAACGTAGTAAAAGCGCACTTTGTTAGATGGCGTCTCGAAAATGCGCCTACTCTGGCGCATTATGATATATAATAAAATTATATATGATCTTAGTAGTGTGTATGTTTTATAATTATGTTTTTAATAATAAAATATATATACAAAAATAAATTGATTCTAAAATAATATGTTCAAGAGGAGAAGATGGTTCGCTGTTTAGCGTATAGATGGCGACAGCATCCTCATAGAGTTACTTGGTATTTTAATAAGCTGACTTTTTATATATCAGAATGGCGATATTTGACAAACAAAGTTTAATAACTTTGATTGGGAAACAAAAACATAACATTCCAATATAATGAACTTTGAACACAGTTGCTTAATACTTTATGCGATTTATAACTGAAAAGGAGGACACAATTGTTTATTACAGCACATTAAATAATACATATGGCAATAATTAAAAATTTTAAGTATTTTCACGATGAATATTAATGTCGATTCTCTTTCTTTACCGTTTACTTTGACGCTACTCACGGATGGTTACAGTAACGGCTTCCAAATTTGCAATAAAACATGCCAACCAACTGCTCTTTAGTACACGGTCAGTTAAATTACAACCTCCTCCCGTTATAAATTTTACGACAGACTACAGAGGAATCTCTTTTTGGTAGAGCTTGGTAGAGCCCTGTACGTTTACGGCGTTACAAGAAACCGCGCAGTCTTTTAATCCCCAAAGCCGCATGCCGCTTGCGGCTGGACCACGAATCTGCTCTTGAGAAAACAACCACGTTTGTGATTGTATACCGGATGATGCTTCGTGGAATGGCACATAAATTTACGAGAAGGAAAGAAGAAAAATGCCGTAAAATACTAAATACGCTGAACACGTCTTAGTATGCGTTGAAATCCAAATGCAATAACAAATTATTTAATCAAATCGCAATACATTGTTTATACATTTCACGTTTACATTTGCTCAAAATTGTTAATATTTTTAATCGTTCGTAAAATCTTTGTTTTTATTCAGATCAAGACGCTTATAAAGTTACGCATTGAAGGTAAACTAGTTATGTCATTTTTAAGAAATACTACGCTACACTGAAAAAAACAATTGCGTTTCCGCGGTGGTTTAACGCTGTTGTTTGGTATTCATGAGTACGGTAATAGCACTGTTTATACTCAGCGTTCAACTAATGTGAATTGCGATCTTCGTAGCTTGATGCAATTATGATTTTATGAATAACTTATAAACAATTTTTTATTTTTTTTTTTTTTATAGAAACTCGATACGCAATTCGCAAACCAATTATTCCTATTGCGCTTCTCCTCAAATTTGCAACAGTAATAAAAGTTTAATTTGAAGTTTAATGCAAAAAGTATCTTTTGTTCAAAAGGCAAAAATATGGTTGGCCACGTTCTCTCATCTTATGTGTAACATTTCGCTTCACAACCGTGACATATTTTACACGAACTTTATGAGTTGCGATTAACCAGGCCACGCAATAATGTATATAGAGAATCCATAATTACCGAGAATACCGGGTCGATATGACAGCGCTGTGCAAGCCGGCTGATGATGACTATTGACCAATAACAATCGCACGCGGCCGAGTGCATGTGCAATTAAAACGATTTCAAAACGGCACGATGTGCGCGCGGCACTATTTGCGGAAGAGCCACTGAATTCGGATACATTTAACCCTTCAAATGGTAAGCCAAATTTCGCCACATGGGATACAAAAGGCGGTTTAAAATTCATATCATTGTTTTGTGCATTTCTATTTCACCCATTGAAGTGAATTCTCCTAAATCTTTTTAGACATGAATTCTATTCATCTCACATTGACGTATATTGAAAAAAAGTCTCTCCCCAAAATTGTGTCGGGATTTTGGCATATCGAGAAAAATATGCATTGACATACTTTTACAAAATATAATAAGTAAGTTTTTTTATTTCATTAACTAATAATTAACTAATAAATAAGAGAGTACACTGACTATTATCATATGACTGATTTAATATTATATAATAAGCATTAATTAGTAATCTCTCTCATGTTAATATTGCCAAAGTATATATTTATTTGTAAATACATTATTAAATATGTTAAATATGTATTAATTATATATATACATCTTTATCTCTTTCTCTCCCTGCTTTGTGAAAAGCAATTTCGAGGTGCACATATTTTATGTTCTTCTTTCGTCTCCCCTAATATCTAAAGGGTTAATACACGTGTTCATCACACGCGCAACGACACGCTGACAGAGTGGACCGTAATGCGCTTTCAGTTCGAGGGAAGAAACACCATTTCTATCCCGGAGGGCTTAAACGTGGATCCGCGTGGGTAATTTTCGCTCGCGTTGGAAATTGCAATTAAATCGACAACGATACGGCAAGCGGCATGTTTGCGCCACGGTAAACTCCTGATGATACAAAGCGAGCGAGCGCGCGCTTCATTCTGCCAATGACGAGCGTCGCGCGTGGTCTACAATATGTTCGCCGCGTGTGCGCCCGTCGTTATTATTTTCATTGACAGGGTGCAGGGTGAATCGAAAACCGGATTCTAATCCCACGTGACAGTGACGAGACGCTGACACGAAGATCCGTAGGAACAATTCGTGCCCTCGGAACCCTCCGCCGAGATTCAAAAGGTTTCAAAATTAGCATAAGTGACACGCAACGTAAGCTCGTACGGGGGTATATTTTCAAATAATACCAACCAAAATTTATCTCGGGATTTGGCCAACACGACAAAATGTCTCTATTAATCGTTGCAAATTTGGAGGACACGAAGCATAAATGTAGCATTCGTTTGTGTATAAAATAAAATTTATAGAAAATGCAAACAGTATTTAATAACTCTGCTTTTAAACACGTTTCCGATTGAAGAACGTTTCAATATACGGTATTCCGCGGATAGTTTATGAGACGAGGAAGGTTGAACGTTTATTGGACGAGTTTATAAAATTGTTGCTGCAGTTATTGGCATAAAACGCACAGCGGCATACGATCATGTTTATTAATTAGGC
The DNA here is from genome assembly GCF_010583005.1 of Odontomachus brunneus. NCBI lineage: Eukaryota > Metazoa > Arthropoda > Insecta > Hymenoptera > Formicidae > Odontomachus > Odontomachus brunneus. The sequence goes on along the minus strand of NW_022639494.1, from coordinate 874,101 downwards.
CATAAATTCGACAAGTATATGATATTTAAATTATACATACTTAATTTATATTATGTCAACTAATTTCGTATAATTACTGACATGCAATCAATTATTGAAATGTGAACGAAAATTATAGTATTTTATTTGAATATTTATGTTCTCTTTAGTACGTAACTTTCATCGCCATACACTTGCATGCATAAATTTTAACTAGTTGTCTACTATTTTAGATCTATCTCAATATTCTCACTTTGATGCAAGAACAAAAATATTCTTTAAAAACAAATGATTATAAAACAATAATACCAAAAACAATGTATTTAATAATTAATTATGAATAACAATTGCGTGTGTGCAACGTCAAGCTGGCATACATAAATTATGAATTTATTTTACGAACATATTATGTGCAAAAGTTATAAAATAATTATCAGATAACATAAAAATAGGGAAAAAAATTAATATACACCATCGTGATATTTATTACGTTGCTATTATTCTATATATAAAGTTCTGCTTTACAATATTTCACTTTATATTTTTGTAATTTCCATTTATGATTTAGTCTCATAAATAACAGTTGCAAAGAGACACAAAATACGCGCCAAACGAAAGGCTACGGAAGGCTCTATAAAAAAATATCTAAAGGGGCCATAAAAGAATACAATATGCGCTTTTTTAATATGTGGAAAAATGTATTAAAAAACACACACACAACATAAATATGTGGAAAAATGTATTAAAAGACATACACACAACATGAATATGTAGAAAAATGTATTAAAAAACACACACACAACATGAATAAAGTTTTACAAAGTTGCCTGTTATGATTCGTTAGTTTAATACTACATTATATTAGAGTTTGTCTTCCGAAAAGTTCAGGTAGTAGGATAACGCATTAGTGACGTCATTAATGCATTACTCGGTGCCATCGTGTTTGCTTGAGATGGCTTGTATGAAAAAGCGGAAGAAACATCATGGTTTAGTAGACTCTTAAGAAAAATCGTTATGTCGGTCTCGGTGCTCACGGACGACGACGACGACGCGAAATAAAACGACGTACGACAACATCCGCTGTCCGAGGAGTAGCAAGCGAGTAGACTCGCGCGAACGGAAAAAGCGAACGAATGGTCTCGCCGGCAGGCAATTATCATCAATACGAGGACGTACGTGTAGTTATACGAGGAGCTCGATCGTGTCCGGTCCAGATGGTGGTCCGCGAACACGGGACTTATAAACCCCGCACGGTTTGCCCGGGCACGCACCGTCGCTACCGACCGGCCGATACGATCGTAATTTCGACTTAACGCCGATTTATCGCGCAGCCGGAGTTGCGGACGCGTGGGACGACATTCGTGCCTTTCTCGAGGTGCGAATAATAGTGTCGGAGGCGCGGCGGTCACGTTCGTTTGTATCAATGGTCGAGTGTTTTCCAGTCGCTGGCCCCTCGCTCTCCGCTCCCTTTTTGCGCCTGGATCGTCAAAGGGCCTTGGCGTGATCGTGACGATCGACCAGGCGACGGGATCTTCGCTTTCATCGTCAGTACGAACGATTCCACGTTGCTCCCGGCGTGTCACGGCTCGGCGAAGGGCGCGAGAGAGCTTCCGTCCTCACCTCCGTCCGCTTCCTGTCGTCTCCTGTTTGCAAAATAAGGTCACGGCGGAGATCGGCAGCGCTTAAGCCGCGTGCAGGAAATGGATCGCGACGTCCCGGGGCGAAACGCCGTTCTGCCCTTATCCGATCGAGACGGCGGCCCGGCCGCTGCTTCGTTTTTGTCGCGTCCACGTGCGGTTTACCGGCGACCCCGCTCGTATCCGCGAAGGTCTGAGAGAAGGAACGATTCGCAATTGATTCTCAAGACTGAAATTGTTTCAAATGAGACGTAGAAAGGCGTGACAAAAGAACGCTCTCCTGTGTACAAAATTTGCTGATATATATATATTTTTTTTACACATTTTCCACCGGTTTCTCAATATCAGCGCCAAATGTGCGTTATAAGAGAAATATGTCCACTTGAAAAGTATATTTTATAACAAAATTAGTGAGATCACTTGTAGATCGAATATTTTACGTAATTATAATTCTGAAATATTTTACATGTCGTCCTCGTATTTTCTACCATGGCGCGATTATATTCGCCCGATGGAAACTGGCATTCCACAGAATCCAATAGCAATTTTAATTTTAACGAACGATCGCCACCCGGCGCGATTAATAATCGCGCAGGACAAACACGGTGGCGAAAAGAAATATCGCGAGCGGGAATCAAAACGAATATGCAGAGCGTTTGACAAACGTTTCACATGAATCGCTGGACGATTCGTTATCAGTGGACGTTTTGTAGCGCCGAAAACGAACGTTTCAACCTAATGCGCGCAAATTTGTTACGGTGCGATATAAAATAACCGTCAGCCATATTTCAGAACGCTAAAATGTGGAACGCCGATCGCGCGTATAGCACACGAGTAGACTCTTTAACGGATCGGGGACGATAGGAAATCCTTTCCTACGATATGAACTCATTTTTAAACTCGTGAAGTCTGAATTGCCGGCGTTTCGACATCGTCTGTCGCATTTCAGCGACACGAAGCGTTGCCTCGCAGGAATGCAAATCGATCGCTTTTTCCAAGCGCATACACAGCGCAAACGAGTTTCGCGAATAGCAGCACGACAAATTGAAAATCGCGTTAATACCAGTGCGATCATACCAAGAGCCGAGGCGTCATCTTTCTCTCACTCGAGGGGAAACCGTAACTGAAAATTGTTGCGCAAATTGTATCTAACTACAGCTTACCGTCACGTAATCGGTCTGTATGTCGCTGTGGGGAACGCGAAGAAAAACAGATTTTCTCAACTGAACCACTAGGAATGTAACAATCCTCGTTAACGCGGCGTTTCTCCGTAATGGCGCTCCTTGTCCTGTCGGCGGCTCGGTCCCGAAATCTCATTGTAACGCCATTGACTCGCGGGCCTTTTAACCGGCGACTTATCGAAGATAAACTCGCGCGGGCCTTTTAACGAGCCAGCGCGTCTCGCGCCGAAAGGCCTTAAGAGCCTTGAGACGGCGACAACGGCCGGTTGATTCGCGATGGCTTCCGGTGCCTCTTTTTACAAGGGAGCACGTAGGAGGTAACACGCGGAGAGAAAGAGAACAGGAAGCGTGAGATCGACCGATAAGGGGAAAGAAGCGGTCTAAAAGAGGCCGTCCGCGGACGAGCAAGCGAGCGCGCGCGGCAGAGAGAACAACTTCGCCGTAACTCGTTTAGGGAGTTTGAATCGAGTTCTTAACGGCGAATGCATTAAAAAGTCCTTATGCGCGCGGGGCTGGCCCCGGCATCCGCGGACCGACCGGTCTCTGTGAATCTAATCTAAAACTCTATTTCGGCGATCTGATAAGCCGCCGGCTGCTGCCCAAGCGCCTTGGTGGTCTATCGGGCCGAAATGGACGGACGCGCGGCCGTATTAGCGCCATTTCGGGCTTCTAGATAACGGCAACTAGATGCTCGTTAAGAACTTACTTAAATCCCACTTGGCGGAAGCATGCCCGGAGCCCGGAAGAGGGTGTGTTGCAGCCATTCGAAACGCTGGCGGACACAGTGAGAAGTTTCCGCGCGATGGTGACTGCGCTGCATTCCGCCGTGTCTCCCTGTGTCTTACTTTTTCCGCGCTATGCGCGGAATGTGTTTCCATGTGTTTCAGCAGCGTGTGCAGAAGTTACAGAGTTAGGTCGACACACCCGTCACACGGGCTTTGAGTTTCGCGCGAGTTCCGACTGTCGACGCGTTCGTCGTGCTTCGCGCAAGAGTTCGCGATATTTTAAATCGTCGCTGCATTACCGGGCAACCTTCCTCCTTTAAATATCCTTTTGCCTTGCTTCACGAGCAAACGTCAGTTTATTCAACGTTCCGTTCGTTGAAACACTGGAAAATATTCCAGGTACTCGAGGGACTCGCCGACTCAAAGATAGGAGCAGTCACGTTGCGTCGCGGGGCCTGAGCAAATGATGGACAAGAGAGAGACCGTGTCGTAACGATGAAGGTAATATCATCGGACGAGGAAACGCATCGAGAAAGCGTAGCGGTAGCTCTTACCGCGTTTTCTTAAAATCATGCAATACGATTCCCAGCGGAATTACCCAAGGTACTCGGATAATTCGCTGGTGGGTGCCTTGGGGGATGCTACGTGGGATCCGTGCGGCCGAATGGAAAGTCGTTTCCGGGGAAAATTCGCATCACTCGAGGCAGGAGGGCTGCGTACAGATATTAGAGGCTGTCGCGTCGCGCCCCTAGGCGGGGTGAAAAAAAGTATTATGTTAAGCCCCCGATGGAATTATCAGGGAAGCTAGCGAGAAAAAGACAGAGAGAAAGAGAGACAGAGAGAGAGAGAGAGAGAGAGAGAGCGTCGGGGAGACGAGAGTGAAGGGAAACGATAAGTGTAATGCGGTTGCGCGCGGTGCGCGATAAATACCACTACACACGAATGAAATATATTGTATATTTTTTATGTCCTCGTGTTTAGCGGCGTGTAAATTCCGCGACGCGGCGTGGAGTAGACTCTTTATGTGTCCAGAATCCTAGTCGCATAAAGTGAGTTGCGCGAAGATTGCGTGGGATTGCGAGTTTATTATTTCGGAAAGGGAAAACGCAACGGTGTTACCTTAAACTACAATTTGTAACGTCGGCTCCGCGCAGGGGCACGCTCTAATATATTTCTTTCTGGATACGATGCTGTTGTAGTCACGGGATGCGCTGAGGGATTCTTCTCAGCGTGAGTTATAAACAGAGGGTGAAGCGACATATCAACGTAATTCGCAGCAGAGTCGAAGAATATTTTAAAACGCAAAACAATTTTCACAATCGATTGTAAACTAGCAAAAGCTACAGAATTACTTTGATAATTGAAATGGTCGCAAATAAATTAGCTTTTATATTTTCATCCACTCTCGTTCCAACAGTAACATATCAACGTAATTCGCAAGAGGATAAGAATGTTTCAAAACGCGACTTTGTTATGAAAATTACAGAATCATTTCGATAATTGAAGTGGTTGCAACTAAATTAGTTATCATACGTTGATCCACTCTCGTCCCAATAGCGACATACCGACCTAATCCGCAGGAGGGAAAATATTTTCAGATGCGCGACGGTTAGTTGTAAAGTAGCAGAAAAAAATCACTTTGACAGTTGAAATAGTTGCGAATGAATTAGCTCTCATACCCTGGTCGACCCTCGTCCCAATATCGCGCGTGAGGTCACACAACCCCGCGACTCTCTCGACACTCGTGATTTCACCACAGCCGAGCGAACCGAGCGTGTCGTAATCTCGCGGCTAAACAAACGTCGAGTTTACACCAGCGTGCGAATACGGATCGACCGCGCGAGGCCATTCAAATCCGTCTAGAAATTCGCACCTGAGGTAACGCGACGCGCGCCGCCTCGCCGCCGTACGCACACACGCACCGTGCCAACGACCCTCGGCTCGCGTCCCCCGTGGCATACGCGAGAGTGCGAGAGAGAGAGAGAGAGAGAGAGAGAGAGAGAGAAAGAGACGCTCGTCGACGGCATAATGCGGGGGTGAGAGGGGACGAGCAGCGGTCCCCTCTGACGGGGGTTAAACCTAAGGTACGGTGTACAACATGAGAAGCGGAGTTGCGGCGCGCCGCGCAGTCTCGGCTCCGATTGGTCGACGAGAAATCCGCGCCAACGAACAGAAACCAGTTGAGCGCGAGACACCGAGCTGAGCGGTCGTGCGCACGAGTGCAGCGTGCCAGACTATCACGGTTCGAACGTACCGAAAGCGGCGTGACGAGACGCGGTGAATCCATTCGTCCGACGAGACCGCTACGAAATGACGAGGTAGTGATCGGCTTACCTTCCTCTTTCTTCCCTTGACCCTCTGATTACGTCGTTCGTTTCGTGAGATTGTTCTCCGTCGAATTCTCTCGACTCACGGGCCAGAAGAAATTGACACGCGTCGCGGGAAAGTGACATCGCCGGCACGATCGGTGAGTAGGCAGCATCCCTCAACTCTTTTCAAATTCAAATGCGGAGTGGCTTGTTCGCGGTGCCGAGTATTTATAATCGGCGAGTTGCCAAATTATTCTCACGGTGGTATCGTGACTCGAGCACATATGTTGCGAGCAGTTTTTTTTTTTTTTTTTTTATTCAACTGCCCGCAAATTCACCGAGAGTTCAAAACGAGGCGCCATACGATACGGTAATTTCGGAGCAGCGTTTCGGAGTGCGATGTGTCACGCTCGGGGATCGTAACGCGTATTGATCAGGATCCTGTGTTTTTTCGCGATATGCAAATGCACGAGTTTTTTTGACAGCTCGCAAAAGTTACTAGCTGTTGAATTGTTTAGTTTTTTCCAGCAGTGCGCCGGCTGAGTCGTTGATATTTGTGTTTGTCACAATGTGACGCGATACAAACGATGTGACAATTCTACGTGAGAGAGAGAGAGAGAGAGAGATATTATAAATTTTCGCATAAAGTTCCATTAATAACGGGTTTAACGATGACAAGTCTTTAATAAAATACATTGCATTCTTTAAAGTAATTTTCGCAGTACGTTTTCCGATTGCATGTATGCCGATTTTCGCTTGTCGTTACCACGTTGAAATTTTGAAACACGAACCGATCGCGCTCAGCGGCGAATTTTAAATAGATCATACACGTATCTATTTAACCGTATGATTGTGTTTCCAAAGATGATAGAGTCGCAACGGCGATAATATTAATAATCAGTAATTCAATTGTTACGCTCATCTTTGCTACACCGTATGCCGTTTAACCTTAATTTTCTCGGCAAATTGAGTTAATGTGTTCACGTTATAATTTATCAATAAACAAGCGCGTAGCATTACTCGTAACACTTTGATTAATTTCCATTAATTTCCATTAAGGCAATTTACATGAATAGTACTTTGTTGATGCACGTTTCTCCGCAGCGCATTCGTATGTCACCTCAATTTGGTATCTCACAAAATTTCCTCATTATATTTTCACTCTCATCGAGCGATCTCCCAAACCGTGCGCGCCTAAAATCCGATGCTATGCATTTATCGATCGATTCGAGCGAGACTGACACACAGGCGGTTGTGCGCTGCCAAAGTGAGTCCGGGGTCGCGTGTAGGAAGTTCAGATTTGAGCAGCCGTCGATTTGGCGCGTTTGAAGTGCGTCCGCGGAGCGCGCCAGGCGCTTCTACTTAAGTTTATCGGCACGATTTTGACAGGCTTTCTTCTGCAGCCGCACGCGGGGCTGGCAGCCTCGTCTGCGTGCTCCGAAGTTGAAAAGGTCGGAGATAAGGTAACACGCTTCTGAGCGGCGCCTTCCGTCGGACTGCTAATGCAGTTCGCTGCAGCGAATTAGTCGAGGTCTATATTGGCCACGCCGCGAGACGACGCGGCGCGTCGCGTCGCGTCGCCGCGCCCGCCAAATTGAAACGAAATTTCGTTTCGTCGCGACACGAGGCGTGGCGAGACGACGCAACGCGGCGCAAATTCGCGACCCGCTGCGAGCTGTTAAGTACGATATACACGTATGCGATACGCGAACGTCTGCAATTACGCCAGGCGCTGTATAATTCACCTAGCACGGAAACGCCATTAACATCTGATTTCGTGCGCGTAGCGCCTTGCTTGTCGTTATAACGCGTTAGCTTTCTAGCTGGGAGGCAAAGCTCGTGCCGAACGCGCGCGCGAGACTTCGGGATCAATTACGACGCGGCGGAAAACGCGGACCGCCGCGGCGCCGCGCCGCGTCGCGTAATTTTCAAATCCGGAATAATAGCTGATCGGCCGGCCGGTCGATCGGTCGGTCAGTGGCCTATCAAGTACGCAAACGGAATCTTAAGTGCGCGCGTTTAAAGGCCTATTCAGAGAGCGAGAGAGAAAGAGAGAAAGAGAGAGAGAGAGAAAGAGAGAGAACGATTTTCAAACGATATATACTGTGCGATTATTTATTACATTGCATTGACATCGCGCTGTTGTTTTTCATTTAGACAGCTGTGCGATAGCTTCTGCACAAGAAACATTGGACATTTCATGTTTTAAAATGCTAATTAAAATCCAAGTCTTCATTATAAATGAAATTGAGTTAATGAAATCCACCAAAAAGTAATTTCTACTTTCGCATAACCGTCGTCGAAACAATAGCGTCCAATAATGACATCGTAATATTATCCTCTAAATATCATAATTATTGTACGTATTCAGTCGCGACAATGGCCGCAATCAGTGATGCTAGTTTCTAAGAGATCGTATCGTAAAAGTCAACAACGCTCGTGTGTTCACATTACTTCTACTTTCAATTCCATTTAAAGTCCCTTTTGGAAATAACAATACCGAAACTACATCGATATCGTCACGATATCGTATCAAAACGCGTTCCGTCTAAATAGGTCTTAAGCCCCGCGGCGGCGGCAATATGATCCTTCTGAGACCGGAACGCGACCGGAGGCTCGTTAGAATAGCGTGCAAATACGCGCCTGAGAAAGAAGACGTAATGAGCGCTTTTCGAGGTAATACCTGGTTGCACGCAAAAATTACGCGCGGGTACAATCAAACGCCGCGATGCATGTGAAAATTATGAGCCACTTATCGAGGGCAGAATTTCGGAACAACACGGGAAGAAATGCGAGATCGCAGGTGCGAAGAATTTTCGCGAAACACGATATCGTGGGATATCGCCCCATTCTCGTCACTGTTGATATGTCAGCGTTCTGTACGCAAAGTGCAGAAATTATTGACTATTGAATAAAAATGCGCGACGCGCACGCAATGAGCACGAAATGCTTTGAGAGAATTTGCGACTGAATGATCGCCGGCACCATCTCCTGAATAAACATGCAGGTATACGCGTATTCGAAATATCTACTTTCGAATACCGTACGGATAGTCGCACTTTTATTTGCGTAACCCATACCTTGCGAATAAACTCCTACCAGTCCGAGTGCAACGCTTTTCTCGGCTTTCCACACGTAGGCGACCATTAGCCGTGTACCACGGTATTATGCGAAACATTAAAACGAGTCTTGCGTTATAATTTCGCAAGGTATGCAAACGCGAACTACCATGACACGTCCTCTCAACGCGGTTACCTTATTTACCTTTTCTTCTCATTTTACATATTGTACAAACAAAATTGTTCTCTTTCGCACCACATCGAAATCATAAATTGACACCTACGAAATGCAAACGAATTGCGCGATTGTCTGAATAATATTTGGCTTGTATTTATATGAATTTTTAAATGAAAAAAATATGAGTTTTCATTCATAACAAACGCATGTGTGCTTTTTATTTTTTTAATAAATATATGAAGCTAACGTACTTAGTTACCTGATGCGAAATATAAATAAACTGAAAAATCAATGATCCGTAATTACTGCGAAAACTGTATCAGCACGCGTTAAAAATTGAAGAAATACTTCAAAAGGAATCTTGCGGGATAATTTCGCTCGAGTTTAACTTATCGAGAAGGCGCTTCCCTTCATCGCGGTATAATGCGATAATCAGCCTAGGGAGTACACCGTTAATATGAGAAGGTTAGGAAGAGAGGAGCGGAGGGAAAGAAAAACAGAACTTTGCGCGAAACCGTGAGTGAAAAGTTTTGGAGGATTTGACGAAGAATCTGGGCCTTCGCGAGATATCCAGTGGCAAGACGAGCGAGCAGACACTGACGAGATCGATCTACTTTGTCACCATAAAAGACCGACGGAACTTGAAGAGGGTTCCTCGAGACCCTTTTTAAAGCGTACGAGAGCACCGGAGGCGCGCTTTTGAGGCAGTAGAAATCTCCTGGCCATTCGCCCTCTCTCTCTTCCTCCCCTCACGTCTCATACAGTTTCGGGTACGTTTGTAGAGTGCTTAGATGTTTACATTCGATCGTAAGAACTCTGTAGCCTAAAAGAATAGAGTCGCTCCCGATAGCATTTACCGCGGGGGCGTGGTGCTTTCAAACGATTTCGGCGCTCTTTGTGCACGAGCGGCGGAGAAACCGCGCGCAAATTCAGAACGAACGTAAATAATAATTCTTCGATATTCCATACAAAATGTGATGCTCTGAGAGCAAATTCACCGATATTAATTTCCCACGATTTTAAGGAGATTACGATGTCGAGAATACTAAGTCGATGACGATATTGAAAGCTTTTGGTAAACGAGCGAGAGTTGTCATGTCGATTCTGCGTTAACCTTGCGAACGAATGTGGTCGACGCCAAAACTGACTATAGCTGCCATGAGGTTAACCACATTTTCCTCTCAGTGTATGGATACTGGCGTAAATTTCGACACGAGTATCTCCCTGTTCCCGACAATGTCCGAAACTTGTAATATAAATAATTTAATATACTTGGGGATGTGTGATATATATCATTGGTTACGTCCCGGCGCTCTGCGTTGTCCGTCTCGTCTTCCTGCTTCAGCATCTGGTATGCTGGCATCTGTCTTTTCTCGCTGACTTCTGTCTGCTCCGTCGTGTCTCCGTCATTAGCACTGACACTTCGCATTCGCGTAGATACGATTCGATAGCATGTTGACGAACGCGACGTCGACGAGGGAGCACAATCGAGTATCTCAAAAACCGCCAAAATATTTTTATCGCCCGGCGGGAATCGTCACGAACGCGCCGATACACACAGGAGGGCGCGCCAATTGCTAATTCGCGACGCCCGCGATAATCGCGACGTCCTTGACGATCGCGACACTCGCGACGTTAGTGACGTAGTAACTGCTCGGCCCACGGAGAGGCGCGCGGAACGAGTAAACATTTCGTTCCCGACATCCCACTATGGGTGCGTTCGGGGAGCACGCTATCAACACTACCGCGTTCTTCTATCTTTATCGCTTCCTAGATATACAACAAGGATAGAATGATACGATAGCGCTGAATAGCGAATTTCCCAAACGCAATCTATAACTGTCATCGCCCGCGATTAAGCGCATCGAAGAGCTAACAACGACCGACGTTCACAAAATATTTCGAACTTCTGGAAGGACGAAGTTACTCTCGCGTGTTTTTCCACGTGTTTATGTTACGTTCGAGTGGCAATACCGCAGAGTACGTATATCAGTGTTTCTTTTTGTTACTATTTCCGCCGGATGATCATCTCGTCAGCATCGCGTTGTTTCTCGATCGAATCACACGGTTCCTTAATCGAGGCGCACTACGCAGGTAACTTCAATATCATGATGCAGCCAGGATACAGAAGTTTTAATCTAACCGTCGACACGTAAAGACATGTTTGAGCCTGTTCGGACATGACCTGTGATTACTTGGGATATACTATTTCGGAAGGCAACTAGATCACCCTACCACAAGAATATTCACCACTTAATAGCATCGGGGATAAGGCTTTATCAAGCTCCTGAAGCCAGACAGCTAGGACACTGTATCAGGAGACGAGGACGAAGGACGCCCAACTAGTGATGCATCATATATTTCAAGGTGTCGTATCACTTGTACATGTTTCCGACATTAACATTTGACGAACTTCTCAAGAATAAGGAGATACTCAAGTAAAATTTATGCGTCACTCAATATTCTCACACTGAGAGGAAAAAAGAATTAACTTATAAATTAGTTGTCGCCAAATACTATGTTATACAAAGCTATTTTATTGGCCATGTATTATCTTGGATGATCTTAGATAATATGCAGCTAGTAAAATCATTTTGTGTATAACATAATATTTCTTGTTGGAAAACTTCTCTTGTAGGTTTTAATATATCAGAAAAAATCTAATCTTATTTGTAACAGGTATCCTGTTATATATGGCCTCAAGAGGATTCTTCCAAGAACAAGAGAGAAATACACTAACATTCAAGGAAGAAATTCTTATTGCAAGGTATTATTTTCTGTAATCCCACAGTATCTAAGCAGAAACTCTTACCAAAAGAATATTTCTCTTTTAATGAAGTGAAATATTAATTGGATATACAGAAAAAAGGACATTCTTATTTGAGAAATATCTTTATCTCTTTAAATGAGATTACAAAATGTTAAACAAAGATAAATTACTTGCAAGACTACATTTTATATAATTCGACAAAGAAAAATCCCTATATTATTTAAAAATAATTTTTGTTAATAGAAAGCACAAAACATAGGACTGAAAATGTGATGTTTTTAAATTGTGTTACACCTTGTGTTCTTCTGTTCGCTTAGTACTAATATATTCAAAGTAACTTTATGTATAAACAACAATATATAATTTTGTTAGAAAAATTTCAAGGTTTTGAATTTCAGTATATATAATGTTAGAATTTTATTTGAATATTATAGTAGTCTCATAAAAAGTATAATATGATTATGATTTTGATGATATCTTCTTACAATTTAAAACATCATATTGTCAATCCATTATTATATACTTTTTATTAATAAAAATTATTTTTGAATATTAAGAATTTTCTTTGTTGTATCATATAAAACATATTCTTGCAAGTAACTTATCTTTATAAGAAATAAAGTTGAATACAAGATATAGTTAAACAATTTTAACAAAATCGGCATAGCTGAGATACGAATCATTCTAAATTTCTTTAGCCGAGATTCTAACCGAAATATTCCAAATCTGTGCAAAAATGGTTTCGAATCTCGGTCAAACCAAGAAATTATTTGTATAAATAATTTTTTTAACTTTTTATATGTTTTGTTTAAACATTTTATGATTTTTAAGATATAGGCATTTTTAATTGGCTGAATTATGAATATAAAGTCAAATGTGAAAAATTATTTGTATAAACAATAAAATTAAATTATTTGTATAAATAATATTTGTAAATTATTTGTATAAATAATAAAATTAAACAAAACATGTAAAAAGTTGAAAAAAATTATTTATATAAATAATTTCTCGGTTTGGTTGAGATTCGAACCATTTTTGACTAATTTAGCACAGATTTAAAATATTTCGGTTGGAATCTCGACTAAAGAAATTTAGAATAGTTCATGTTTCAGCTACGTCGATTTTGTTAAAATTATATCTTGTATTCAATTTTATTTCTTATGCATTTTTGTTATACTTGTTGATGATAGGAGTGAGAACATTAAAAAGCTATAGACTGCCCGTGAAACTCAAAGTGGGCCAAAATGAAAAAATATGACCTAAATATTTTTTATATTTCTACATTTGTGCCAAATTAGAAAGAAATCGGAGCGTATCTTTTGGGTAGGTTTACTTGTAAGTGGAAAGAACAGTTAACTTTTAAATTGACCACTTTGGTCGCTAGTCATAGACTATTTTTTAACAAGAAACACTGTACTAGACAAAACCACTTTATTGGCTACGTATTATCTCAAAAGATATCTTAGATAATATGTAGTCAATATAAAATGACTTTGTATATATAGTATTTTTTGGAAAATTGTAATATTTTTTTAATGGCTGACTTAATGTGTAAAATTGAAATTTCGATTTGGGATATAACGAGAGAGTTACAGAACACAAACATAATTTTACAATGCACAATGACAATCGAGTGGGAAATGTTATACATACTTACACATTACGAATGAGTGTGTTCGATTAAATATCAAAGTTAATCTGCGGCCTTGTACATAATGTAACCGTGTAATTAAGATACGTCAGTTTTAACGCACGAATGTGTCGTTCAAAGGCAACGTTATCTCGATTTTGCCCGACGTATCGCAAATGGACCATCGATCACATTTGTTTCAACTTGGGTTTGCTGCAATCCACTCGGCAACGAACTCCACTCGCTGCGTCATTTTTCGCCCGCCGTGAAATGTATCGCGCACCTAAATCTAATGGCCGTCCCGTAAAACCTCTACAAAATTATATAGCAAATGTGTAATGGCGACCAATGAATCGTCGCGAATAGTCGGCGGCGATATAACCCGTCGAATCGAAATAACGAGACCGGACTACATATTCGTGGATACAGTGAAACGTATATAAACGATTGAAAAGAGAAACACCCTTGCTATTCTCGATTGCCGTGTGTCACGTAATAACATTTTTTCTTCTTTTTTCCTTTTATTCAGCTTGACATTTCTTTTGTTTCTTATTTACAATTGATAAAAGGATATCATTGAATTTCTTGATAGCTCATCTGAATGAAAAACACGGAAGAAAGATCGTCATTTCGGTAAAAATACTAGACGTGATTTTCATACGTTTCATAACTTCCTCAAAAGAACTTCCTCGGAGCGTTACTAACATTAAGGTGAAGATTTCCCAGCCCTGAATTCGGGACACTTCATAAATGTGTGAAGCGGGGGGAGGAGGATAAAAAGATCCGAGAATTATTTGAAAATCATTGAAAATGATGACAAATCGGTGTCTCGAAGAGCACTTGAAAAAATTCGGGACAAAGGATGAAAAATCGGGACGTCTGGTCGCCTTAGCTGTATGTGTTGAGAAGGGAGGAGATTACTCCGTAATAATATACTTACGATATGTCCTGACGACCGCACGTCATTGTTTTCGGCACTCTAATACTTATTTCCGCAGGAGATTCACAGGACACAAGCGAAAGACATATAGAATACGGAGCGTTGTCTATGGCAGTTGCTTGGCGTAAAAAGATCGCAAATGCGCGCGTTGTCAATTACGTATACCAAAAGTTCATTAGCGTGCCGAAAGTGCCAAAAGTGCATGAATGTGGACGCGCCAGTGATGCGAACGAGGTCGCGCGTCTACAACAACGCGACCTGTACGGCAGACGCCTTAACCAATCGCGTTCGTTTCGCACTACGAGGTTGTCATCGTGGTTATTCAATCTAGGTGTTGGTAATGAATCGCGTGAAATGCTCGATCTTTTCGCGCCAAGCAGCAGCCATGGACACACATCTCGTGTCTTTTTTCCGTCAAAAGTGCGTCTCGCGCGTTAATAAGTCTGGGAAGTGTCGAGAATAGCGATGTGCAATCACCGGGGCGTATCGTGAAGACGTTATTTGTAAGTAATCTTCTCGTTTCTTCTCGCGATATATGCGGCCGGTGCTTGTCGCGACGTGTCGCGCCGACGTCCCTTACATTTGCTAAAAACATCGACTCGCTCAAGTAGCAATAGAATCGGGCGATCGTCGGATTTATTGAACGGGAATTATAAATGCGATGACAATCAGAGAGAAAGAGAGAGAGATGCGGAATATTCGGGCAGTTGCGTTAGCTTGTTAGGAAAAGAGATACGGAGAGAGAAGTATCTCAAAGAGCGCATTTTTTTCGGTCGCGGCGTCGTTCACATATTGGCGTATATTTTCAGCGCGATTTAACAATCGCGCGACCATCTTGATTCTCGATCTTTCTGCATCGAGCAACCGCCGTGGATACATCGATCGACATCGCTCCGCATTTTATGCGTCTTTAACCCATCGAAAGTAAATCTTGCGTGGAAATAAGTATCGGGAATGTCGAGAATAGCGATGTGCGATCGCCGGAGCGTATCGTGAAGACATCATTTGTAAGTAATCTTCTCGTTTCTCCTCGCGGTATATGTAAGGTGATCAAATTTCCCAACTCTGAATTCGGGACACTTCATAAATATATGAAGCGGCAGGAGGGGGGTAAAAAGATAGCACTCGGCACTAGAAAAAATTTAAGACAAAAGGTGAAAAATCGGGATATCTAGTCATCTTACTGATATCCCATTCCGTATAAGTTCTTTCAAGAAGAATGATGTCGAGGATAATTGAAGCACGTCTATTTCCATTTCGCGAAAGCGAAAACATCTCCGACTTAAATATGCTACTTGTTATTACTGCGTCGTATCTATCGCGCTCCACAAACCGCACTTCCATCCCGCGAAACGTCTGCAAAAATATACAAGAAATACGTAATGGCGTTGAACGAATCCGGCGGTGGAGGATCGTTCGCATGCCGGATGTCGAGGACATGCGGTCCTCGGACGCTCGGACGAGACGAACGCGCGCAAAACGAAATAACAAAGTGCGAGCTATCCGTTATGGGAGGGAAAAGCTTATCCCAGCTTGTCGCGCCCGTCTCCTTTCCTCATTGAGCTTTTGCTTCTTCGCGCAGGACGCACTGCCACGTCAGGATCGACGAACAAAGGCGCGGCGAAAAAACTGTATAAATTGAATCGCGCAAGAAGAATGCGCGAGAGACGTGTTGCGCGAGAGAAGGGGACTCGGTGTTTTTGCCGTTCTCGAGTTTAAAGGGTTTTATCGCGGAAATAACTGTTCGCATTATTTTGCCGAGGAAGTGCTACGTCAATGCGCGTACCATACACATCTGAGCACTTGAATGACGCATAAAATTCACATTTTTTTCCCGACAAATGCAAAATGTTGTACAATGCGCGATTTCAACGATATGTGTGTGTGTGTGTGTGTGTGTGTGTGTGTGTGTGTGTGTGTGTGTGTTGTGGATAATATGACGCAAACGGGTAGACATGAACTTTATACATTATTAATTACGGTATATATATATATCGCGCGCGACCACTACATATATTGTCTGGCTCCCGTCTTACGGTTTCACGCTTCAGGTAATCGACGTGTTGTCACGCAATAGACACCGCTTCAAGCCTATGAATTATCGACGATATCCGTTCAACCGGATTTATCATGTGGTTATGTAACGCGCAAAAAAGCGCGTTGAATTTATAGCTACTTGTTACTTTCTTACGCCGACCGCTCGTTAATACGATTATATCGCCGACTTTCATAGACTCCTTGTGAGTTCTATCGTGGGTCGATTAACTATTACGCGTATCTCCTGTCGTTATTTAAGTTATTTATGACATTCGAAGTTATATTGCCCGCTCTCTGTGGCCGATCCCTGGCGGGGTACATTGACGCCTTTAATCTGGAATTAATGCGGTATGGATTTCATTTTTAGATAACGTCAGCTCTCATAACGATGATTACTTGCGCATCGTGCACTTCGATATAGAGGCAACCCTTAAAATACGAGCCGACCGTGTTCCCCGCCATTGATTATGCTTTTTGCGTGGCTATCAACCACATCAAATTAATACCTTGTTCCGATACATGCCTTGCGCAAAGCGAGGAGCTTCTGGTAATTCGTGCCAACCGCAAACAGGCACGCGAGCTTCCAAGAAGGCCGGTCTGATAATATCATCTTCGTGATGTTTCCACTTTTATATCTCTTTGGAGAATTTAGTGACGTTTACACGATACACCCCGGCAACGTCATATCCGTGATCGCGCGGGCGCCGCTGTTTCGGCCGTGGGTCATCAATATGCAAGAGCATCGTAATTTTTTCAGACAGCCTGCAACGCGCTGCGATAAGTTGCGCTTTCAAAGTGACACTCCGAAGAGAACGAATGTTCTCTCGCTGTGCTACTCTCCGAGCGCGCGCGCGCGCGCGCGACCGCGTTGCTCCAAATAGCTCATGGAACGTACAATTCGCCGGCATTCCTCGCGATTAATCGATAATTGGCCTCGCACAGCGTCTATCGCGCTTGCACTTCCGTGTGGCAGCGCCTACAATCGACGGCGCGGCGTGGCGCACTCGGCGAAATATCGAACACGTATTTGTCTTCGTTAAAGCGCAACTTTTCATACGGATGTTGCGCAATCTCGGGCCGATCGTCACGCGAGAATCTTACCGCCAATGCTCACTTTTGCAGAGCGAAATTCCGGGGCGTATATACCGTGAGAGAGAGGGAGATCGATTTCATGTTAGAGTTTATGAATGTACCCGGTGTACGAGGCGTATCCGTCTCTATTCTGAACAATACAAACATCGTCGGACAGGCGGCGGATATTAAATTTGGGACGAGGTTTTGTCTAAACGTAAGAATACGTAACGCTTGAATGCGGCACGCAAGAGCATTCATTGTTGCGAGGGGGGTCTACGGGTGATGGAGCGAAATCCATTTGTCTCGCATCGCCCGGGCACTGGCTTAAAAGGCCTTTCCATCTCGTCTCTTTACCGTCTCGGGCCCGCCGACCGGACGAAAATTACTCGTAACAAGATTTATTTCATTTAAATGAGGATGTGCGCTAGGCGCCCGACTAGAGAGACGCACCATCTCGTCTCTTCTCACTCTCCATCTCTTGCTTTTGTTTTTTTTTTCTCTCTTCTTTTTTCCCCGTGGCTCTGTGTTAAATAATGCACGCCGACCCTGAAACGCGACACGTCTCGACCTTTGCCGCGCGCATTCCCGTCGATTAGAAGAACGAATTCTGGACCGATCGGACGGACCCGCGGTTAACAGATTTATTGACCTCCGTTAAAGTCGCATTAAAATCTGCGCGTGTGTCGGGAAAAAAAGACTTGCTCGATTGTGGGGGACATACGGTGACGCTGAAACGAGAGCATTTCGAATGTCTCAGTTTGACGAATATTACCGTGCTTGCGAACGCACATGAAGTTATGTTCGGTAATATCTCATGAAAGCACGCGATTAATTGAACGAGTCCCCGGAGATATGTCACAAGCGCCATGTAATCGCCATTTTCAAACTTTACGGGAATTAATATAAATGTTTATTGGATAAAATATTTCATAAAATGTGTGCGCTCGGATGGCATTTCAACATAAACCGTTACTTCGATTGTTATGAAAAGTGAGGGAGGGGGCGAGCTAGTTGGCTAGCTAGCTGCACGTTAAACTGGCTACAAGACGAGGAAATTTTTATTCTCATCGTTGCTCTCGTTCAATGCGTATCGTCAAAATAGCGTTGTAGTAAAAATAGCTGTCTCGCACGAGGGTAAGGAAGCGTATAAAATCGATTATTAACGATCGGGGGAGGATGCGACTTTAAAAATGCGTCTGGACGATCGCCTTCTCTCTATGAGCCGCGAAACTTCCACCATATAAGCGAGACGGGAGTAACCGTATAAAACTGTAGCCGTCCCATATTACGGCTATCCTTAGGATCGACGTTGAATATTTTACAGTGTCGACGCGCGGCTCGTCGAAGTGGCAATTTGCGCGTTGGCTCGAATTCGCGGCTTCGGATCCGCGTCCATAATCTGCATAAATTGGGTTGTTACTCTCGAGGAAAGCTAGAGTTAAAAAGTAAGTTTAAGGAGTTATCCCGTGAGAAAGTTTGGGCTTCTGATTTATAAGGCGCCGTAACACCGAACTTTTACTTAACTCGAGCTCTAGGACGAAGTATAGTGGCGAAGTATCTTCGGCCGAGAATTACTTCGCAGCGTATTGAAATTACGAGCCCGTGAAGAAATTTTATTGGCGTGGGAATTAATACGGTTAGCCCTCCCGGGGCATATCTCGTTCAAAGTCTTCTTTAAGTCTTTATCGCAGTATCCCTCCAGGCCGATCATTGATAGTTGCAAAAACGTTTCTTAAGCTCCTTCACCTTCCACCCGTCGTCCCTGTGTGTACGTCGAAAAGTGTGTTTCCTTCTCTAATTATCCCGCGCCATCTCCCGCGATAGTTGGCGGTGCTGTTCTCGCTGCTGATTGCGATATGAACAGCTATGATCTAATTTTGATGAAGTGCCGTTGCTCCTTTTGGAATACAGACGAACTCGTGGAACGAAAATTGCATTAGCAGCAATTTCGATGCACTGGAAGGAGCACTGCGAGAAGCTCGATCGTTAAAGTTGCCGGCGATCCCTTCACTCGCGCGCTTCTCTTTCCGATATAAATGTATGTCACGTTTTTTCTTTGATCTTCACCTTGCGAAGATCCCGCTACCGGCTGGTTTCGCGATACTTCTCCGTCCGCTCATTACTTCAAAGGTGTTTCCTGCGCGATGTACGTGCGCCTCTCTCATGCTCCATCGCTCGCTGAACACAAAAGTCGTCTGTATCAGTTTCGCTCGTCATTTCGTCCTGCATATTTCTGCAACGTATTTTAAAACGCTCGAAAGGCGTTACTTCCGAGAGTAGACAGCGTGTCAGGACCCTCGATCGAGGGAGCGATCCTCTCTCCTCTCTTCTTTTTTTTTGGTACGTACACGACGACACGTGTTACGGACATCTGTCATCCGTCACCAAGGAGGACACGTGTCAGAGCTGCGACTTGTTGTCGTAAATGCACGATGACTGAATCTGATGTTTTTCTCGAACGTCGAATGCGTTTAACATAAGCTCCTTCTATTTCCTGTACGAATATGTCAATATTCCATCCGAGATTACTACGTCCGATTTCTACGAGATATTTAAATGCAGGAAATGTGAAAGTTGTTACAAAAAACGCGCGAAAAGAGCGGATGCGCGACTGTGTTGAACGTACGTTTATACGCAGCGCATTAAACTTTGCACGCTCTTTTTCATAAAAGACAATATCTGATCTATAAAAGTTTCTTCAGTCACTTTATTCGCGTTTTGATTTTGACACAATTGGCACGAATTTTGAAAGCGACAAAAATTATCGAATAATCTGATGTATCAATTGATACGATAAATATTTTATTGAAAATGTTTGTATTTTTTTTTTTTCTAAAATATGTATTGCATCCGCTTTTTCCCACGTGCTCTTTTGCATGCGCTTTATCGAAACCAGAGTCAGATGAGTACGTGAAGCGTGTTATGCGAGAGTAAACTCGTCGTAAATTCTTGCGCGAAATGCTCTGCATTTTCAGGTGGTAAAAATATTTCTATCTGTCGTAAGATCGAACGAGTTTTTTTTCGTACAAACGCGCGGCAATCCGTATTCTAACATAAAAACGCGCAAACTGTGTGTAACTTCTTTTGATGCAGCCGCACGTCGATAAACCGCCGGGGCCGACATATATTTTTGTCACACGCTACGTCGATTCTTATCAGAGGCGCCGTCAGACAAATCTCGAAAGGGGGCGAGATATCGTCAGACTTCAAACGTTCGCATCGTCGCGTCTACCGCGTTTCTTGCACCATAAAATCACTGAGGAGCAGCGCGAAGCAGGAAGCGGAAGGCCCTGACGCGTTTTATGGACGTCGATTTGAATTTTAAATCCTCCGTGTGGTTTATACTTGACTAATTTTCAATGATGACGCCGCGATCGCCCGTCCTCGGGCGTGTCCTCCCCCGAAAGCAGATCGGTTCGGTGCGTTTTATGAAACAATTAAATTCACGTCGCGACAGATTAATCGTTGTAATGCCGAGGCTGCGATTTAATCTGTCCGTACATACGAATAATATCTCGACACCGATAAGCTGGCTTTTAAATTAATGTCGATAGTATCAAGCAGTGGCGAATATTCGTCGATCATTTGGAAACAAATGATACAAATGAACATTGTCCCACTGGCGATGCAACGCGACGTTGATTGTGAATATTCGCGCGATTAACGCGTGCGTGATCTTCTCATCTGTAAACCGAGCTTCGTATTGGCAAAATCATTCGCGCTGGACAATAATCTCGGTTTTTCAGCGGAATTTGACTGTCGCTCGCGGGCCAACTGTAATTCGCATGAAGGAAAAGCGAATGACATCGCGTCAAAAAAGGATCCCGTTGACGCTCGAAATGTCGGCTGACTTGTGCTCTCGCTCATTACACGTTCACCAACAAACGATCATCAGTAGTAACATGCCTGAACACGCTCGCGAATGAAAAGTATCAACAACGCTGCAACGTCTTGTATTTTCCGCGAACAGTTACAAATGCGCGGCGATCAACCGGAGCCTAGTGTTTTCTATTTGAGTCGCATGCGAAATGGCTTGTTGCGAAAAGCGGTTCATTAACGCCGATAGTCAATATTGATTACCCGGAAATTTTGCAGCATCGCACTTACCTCTTACGCCGCGGATGCACACACAACAGCGGCGCAATTTCTACGCCCATCATCGCTCCCAGCGAGGGCGGGTGCTTCTCCTCAAAATGAACGGCGACGCGTGCATTAATTTCTCACTCGGTTACCATTAAACCGCGCGTCCGGAGTATCGATACGGAGGGTCCGCGACGACACACAGTCGCTTTGTTCAACATGATTCATAAAGATAACAACGGCCGACATCACGTCCATTTCACTCCCACTTTTACGCCACGTCCATTTTTTACGCACAGAACATTGCGCGCTGAATTGCGTCGCGCGCGATACGCGTTGTATACAAAGTCGCGGCAGTAGACTTTACTCCGCGCGGTACTCCGCTCGTTTGATTTAAATTGCTAAAAGAAATAAACGTGAAGCTTAATCGAATCCTTTGATGCACTTGCCTCGCGCGACGCACTTGGCGACGAGAAAGAGAGAGAGAGTGCAGTAACGCGTTGCGCATTGTTCGCGCGACATAGACAAATCTAACTGCTTGATTTAAAAAGTACGTAAATTGGCTTTATCGATGTGCGCGTTGATACATACGAAGTAGGCTAGATTATACGAATCTTGTCGCTATAACGAGAAACGGCGGGGATATGTAAAATCGCTGATAACGCTAAGGTATTCTACGCTTCACGATATTTCCATGTAAAGTACAAGCGCGAGCTGTGCGCTCTCTTTTACCTTTTCCTCATCATAGTGCGTCGCGCGCGTTGTGATTTATCAATATTAACCCTCTACTGCCCACATTAATTTTTCATGTTTAAAAAATGTTTCATGTACATACATAGAATTTTTAAAACTAAAGCGCTCAACACATATGAGATGAAATTTTACTTTTCTAATTTTTTATTCTCCCAAAATAGCTTTGTGACTCTGAGATCACGTTGAGCAGTTGCTATCGCTGCCAACATACCAAAAAAACGTAGCCATCGTGACTTTCACGTGACACCGGCCGTGACAGGAACAACATTTATGTAATAAATAATAATAAATAATGATTGTGACTTCAGAGCCACAGTGGGCAATAGAGGGTTAACACTGATTTCATTTCATCAAACATTTGAAAAATCCACGTTGTTGCATTATAAGCCGCTATTAACCGCACTTTTTCTGATTCTTCGTGCGATTCTTATTCTTAATTTTGCTCGGTCGACACGCATTTGTCGCTATCGTAGAACGGAAATGGGAGCTCAGAGGAAGCGAAGCGGCGTGGCTCGCGTTCGGAACTGTAAAGTAGAAAATCTCCCGACCGATCCGGTCTCATCGTATTTCTCGATACTCGGTTGAACGGAGTACGGCCCCATCGTGCCGACTTTCTCATACTTTCTCCCGTGCAGGACGAGAGGGACAACGAACGAAGGCGCGACGATAAAGGAGCATCGAGAGGATTCATCGACTTCGGTCCATGACTGTTTTCTCCTTTTTCTTCCTTCTTTTCTTTCGCTCTTTCTTTCCTTCTCTCTCTCTCTCTCTCTCTCTCTCTTCTTTCTTCTCACCTACGAGCTTATTTCGCGCAAGCTGTACCCGACCGTTCCTTCGTCCTTCTGGTTACTCCTAGTCGTCTACTTAGCTTCACGGTACCGCGGTCTTTCGCGGAGAAATACAGCTAAATGCTGGACGATTTACGACTCCCGCTGCTTTCGACGGCGATTACGGCGGGATAAAACCTCGGCGGATACGTAGAGCCGATGCGGACGATAAAAATCGTGAATTATAAGTATCTGGCGGCGTTTACGAATACAGAGTGACTGGAATAAGACACGACCCGAATCTGAATAGGAATATTCTATTACCGTCGAGGATTGAGTGCTAATTTATTCGCTTGGATGGCGACAACGTTATATGCAATTATAACGGAGCTAGAATAGTGCAATGTAATTTACTTTCGGGACTAGACATCATTTTCTGAACGACACGTAATTTGACGCGTAATTTGACGCATAATTAAGAGCAGCGTAAGGGTGAAGCAGTCAAGCGCATCACTTGACAAAGTCAAGGAATTATTTAGCGTTGCTTGCAAAGTTATAACTAGATTTAATCTAGTCGAAATGAAATGATCGCATAATTTGCAAAGTTGTAACTAGATTATAATCTAGTCGAAATGAAATGATCGCATAATTTGCATAGCATGTACTCGCAAACGTTCTCCGAGAAAGAGCTGTCTCCGTAGGCGCGTACACTTATATACACGCGTATTGACAAAGTGTTTCTATCTCATCGAGTAGAATTGAGCAAAATGTAAAGCAGAGTACAAATACGTGAGAGCTAAGTAAGCTGCGGCGCGATATAGATAACCTGACGGCGATGGATAAATCAACTCCGGCCTCCACCCACATGGCAGTTACGAAATTCACTGCAGTTCGCCGATAAATCTTTCTCTTTCTCTCTCACTTCTCCCTGCCCTTCTCTTTGTCCCACCTCTCTTGCGCGTTTGTTCCGCTCCTCCGTCGATTCGCGCACTCGCCCCGTAATTTGTCTCGTTTCAATCACTTCTTCCTCTCCCCAGATCTTTCTCTTATCACTTCCCGCATTATACGTGGAGCTCCCTTATCAATGGTTGCACTCCGTGTTTCCCTTCCGGCCGATGTATCTTCGGCTAAGAATAAGTCATTTATTAGAAGATAATTACGGACGGTACAATTGGCGCAATTGAGAAAGAGCTAAAAGGCCAACTCGATAAGGATCAGGAACGTATTGAGGTTCGGGTTAACCGAGCGACCGCCTGGAGCGCCATTCGGTTAGGAACGCCGAAACAACGGAGGAATGATATGTGAGTTTTCTTTCCTCTCTTTTATTTTCCTCTCATCGTTTTGTTATACGATATTATAGGGCGCGGTCAGCGCGCGCGCGAGCAAAGTGCACCTTTTTATATCTTTCTTATAAATTATGTTTGGGACCATCTTATATCTTGCTTTTAACATATCGAATCTTTCGCGATCGTCATTATGCCCGTCAAAATATTTTAACAGTCTAGTCACGAATGTTCACCGTGGTCACAGAATTGATGGAGGATTGAGATGCAAATCGAACGAAAAGAATGTTGATTCTGGCGACAGTCTGGAATCGAGCGATTCGCATATACGTATTTGCTTAGCGCTTAAACGAATTAACGTTTCGACGTTCGCGCGTGTCGGAAACTCCCCGTAAGAGAATCTCGCGTTAAGCTGGCTCGCATAACAAGTGCTCCAGGATGAGACGCGATGAGGCAAAATAAAAAAGAGAAAAAAAAAGACAGGAGAGGAACTCGCGGTGCGGGACGCTAATGGCTTTGACGAGTATCGTTGCGCTAGTGAAGCCGCCTCTGGGTTCAATTTACAGAAAGAGGACGAAAAAAAAGAACGGGGGTGGAAGAGGAAAAGAGCAACGAGCTGAGCCCACTGTGGAAGCTGAATTATTCATGTTACCGACGCTTCGCGAACCGATGATAAGAACAGAACGGGGAAAGAGAGGAAGGGAGGCGACCGTATATTCCAATTTATAAAACTGTTAAGCACCCGGACGTCCACTAGGACTTGCGTCCTACGTACCTACTTTTCAAAACCATTGCCATATATTTTTTATCATCACCTATCGATCTTTTTCTCTCTCTCTCTCTCTCTTTCTCTCCCCTCGCCGAAGCGTGCCGTCTCGTATGCGTGCACGCACACACTCGCCTTTCACCTGTCTGTTTCATCGTGTTTCCGTCGTGCTGTACCCATAAAGCGAGAACCCTACCTCGGTCTCGCGGGGACGCGGTAATGTTCGTCGAGAGGATGAGGAATGCCCCGGTGTATATAGAAAGCATACACGCGTACGCGAGCCGCACGTCGAATATGTACGCGCGCGTTAGCATGTATATGCGTGTATATATACACGTGCCCCGTAGGGGGTAGTTCGCATACCTCAAGCGGTGGCTCTCCTTCCCACGTTTTGAGGGGTGAAAATGTGCCCCCGGCGTGCAGGAAGGGTAGGTAATTGTTTTGCCCTGGGTATACTTCCTTCTCTCTCTCTCTCTCCCTCTCTCCTTTCTGTTTCCCTCTCTCCCTTTCCTTTCTCTAACTCACTCACTCTCTCATTCTCTGTCACCCTCCGATTTGTATCGCTCCTTTACCCTCCACTCTTTCCCGTCGCGACCCCCTCCTTCCTCCTAACTATCACCCTTCCTTCCTTTTGTCAGCCGTCTTACCCTTAACAGCTCCCTTTGAGGTAAAGAAACGATTCTGGCGGCAAGTCGACTCGCGTACTAATTACACGCAGTGGCTTGTATCTCGCGCGTTCGGACTGCTCTCGACACACGCTTACGACACGTCGTGTTGCTCTCGGGGAAACAGGAGAAAAAAATGCGCTCACTCGCTGACCGCACCGGCTCATCCGATCCACCCCCTCGTACGATCGGCCAACGAGTTTTCGCGCAAACGATTGCCCGGTGCGAACCGATACTTTGTGCTTGCGCGATCCATTTGCCGCACGATTCCCCCGTTCGAGCGATCAGCAACGATCTAGTTACCGGTCCATCACCGTTTCTATCTACCGCGCACACTTCTATCGCGCTGTTGAAGCCGCTCGACACCAGGTCGAATCTCCCGGGTTGCCTCTTCGGCAACGCGCGATTACAGCGTGTAGCATACGGTATGCGCACGTCCGCCGTCAACGTATACCAGAAAGAGCGATAGAGGGAGAAGCAGAGAGAGAGAGAGAGAGAGAGAGAGAGAGATCCCCGTAGCCGGAGGGCTTTTGTATGTATGGCGCGCGTCTCGCGGGAGATCGGAAAGGACGACAGGGGTTAAAGGCGGTCACCGGCAGCCACGCTCGGTACGGCGTTGGTGGTACCTCTGAAATCGCAGCGTCACAGTCGCGACATTTATCATAATTCACGGCGGTCGACATACTTTTCTCTCGTAGCTCGTCGGGACAGATACCTCCTCACCGTCTCTCTCTCTCTCCTTCTCTTCCTTCCGCTGTTCCATTCTCGTTTCACCCTTTGGAGCCGACTGATCCAACCTCTCGCGAGTTCCCTGCACGGAATAAAGAATAAAGCTTCGAGACTCGTGCGCGATCGCTATCTGTCGTGAAAGCGTACGTTTCGCCAGGCCTTCTCTCTCTCCCTCTCCTCCCAGCATGCTCTCGCGATGTTCTCCTGCGTTTCCTACATACATCTCGCGAATACGCGCGTGTGAGCGCGATAGCAACCCTCCCTCGCTTTCTCCGTTGGGGTACTGAGGGATTTCCGCATGGCGATGCCGGTGCGTGGATGGCTTGGAGGATGCATTCTTTATATCATGCCTAGCGTCATGCATTATTTTCGTGCCGAATCGCGGGGAGACGAAGCTGTTTTTTTTTTTTTTTTGCGGCGTATACGTGACCTTCCAGGGAAGAGGAAATTTATTGCTTGGGGTGGGACGAGGCATCTGTATTATTTTGCCTCAATTAATCTCGACAGTTTACAGGCCTCCTTTTACGAGCGTTGCGATAAGAAAATCAGGAAAAATGACCTTTGTATTCTCACGCTCACGTACGTGCGTCGTTGCGAATTAAAATCTTTTTTTTTCTTCCATTTTTTATAGATTTATTCCGATTTATTTTTCTTCGTGTATTTTTCTACTTCTCATCCCTGTGTACTGTATACCGTATACTGCATGATGCAGAAGTGAACTTGCACTTATAATTTTTCTGCCTTTACAATTGATAATATTTCACCTTTGTATAAGAGATATACTGTTTGTTCAGTTCCCGACATTTCTCCGGCCGTATGCAATTTGGATACCGTCGCAGTTGTGGACGATATTAATCCCGCGAGTGTATTAGTGCGCTATTAAGTGACAAAATATATTCTCATAAGGTCGCGTTTTACGTGCAGACGATTATACGTCGTAAATAATGCATCTACAGCCGGTAGGTGCGCCGTTTGAAGTATTTCGCTCGATATCGTACGCCGAGCAGTGGAACGATCCTTGCGCAAAGCGCACGTATACTTAAGTACACGTGGCGTGTAGTTACACGGGTCGGGGTAGTATGCACGTTGGTGGAGCAATTTCGAGAACTGTTATTCATAAAACGATAACGACCTGCGTGGCAATCTCGACCACGGTGTTCAAGATAGGACTCCATTGCGAAGATAAAGCCGTAGAGAACGGCAAAGCGGGTCCGGCGTAATATAAGCCACGTCGAAACATTCGACCTATCCGGCGGAACGACTCATTTCGGACCCTCATCGAATTAGTCGCTCTTTCTCCCAAGTTTTACGCATTTGTCTATTACTATCGTAAACGTCTCCGTGAGCGTCGTAAACGTCATAAGTGTTCGCTACGGCGGCACGTTAGCGGCAGGCTAGTTTGTTTAGGCATAATGCTCGCGTGTCCTTTCGTTTTAACTATTCATCCGTCAAATAATTATCAACGAGCGGCGAATGCTTTTCGTTTACGCACTCAAATCATCCAATTTGATACGTACATTTGGTGTGTCGAAGCGTTTATTGGTGTGTCATGGCTGTTTATGTTTCATTTAAGTTTTACTGCCGCGTTTACTGCTACGCTGGATAACGAAAATTTCAATAATGGCCATCTGATGCGCGAAACAATATAAATCGGCACTGCGACATTATTTACGGTATTTTACTTTAGGCATAGATATGTGTGTCTATGTTCGTGTGAAAACCACGTAACTTTATCCAAATTCAACGTGTCAGTCACGGGAGAAATGATGCCGTTTATTCGCAAAATTCACGGACGAAAGAAACGACGTGTCCGACATGCAGTACGTCCCGTCTCTATTGACGTCATGAAAATCGTGCCGAGCGATTAAACGACGTGTATTCGACGGCGAGACGTGCGGCTCGTTTGTCTCGTTCCAGAAAATCAATCACTATACGTGATACACTGACGATCTTAAAACACACAGATACGACGAGGCACGATCGGTTTCCCGTAGCCGGTTTATCACTGTGTGTGCTCTGTGTACACCACCGTCGCATTCAAACACGCCGCATCCGCCGCTGCGAGATTAGATACGCGACCGCATACTCCACGCGGGATTATCGCGTTGCATCCGACGATCGATCGGATCCTCGACGTTGCCGTTTGCGTCGCGCCACGCTTCATGTTCCGAGAGAAAGAGAGAGACACAGAAAGAGAGAGAGAGAGAGAGAGAGAGAGAGAGAGAGAGAGAGAGAGAAGGGAGAGAACTGGATGCTGGGGAAGAGCAAGAAAGGAAGGAAGGGTCTGCTCGCGTCGTAAGGCTGAAACGAAACGTCGGCCGAGAGTGGCGTGCAAAAACAAAGAACTATAGAAACGGGAGGGTGCGCGCAGAGCGCCATTATAGATTTACCATTAGAGAGTGCCCGGTGGAAGACTTTATTTAAAAGTCACGCGGAAAAAAGCGCATCTCGCGGCTCCTTTCCTTCGGGTACCTTTTTCCGCCCTCGTGTTTCTCATCGTCACATCGTATTATCGGTCAGGTACATCCGTGCGATGAGATCGCAGCTAGAGGGAGAGAGAGAGAGAGAGAGAGAGAGAGAGAGAGAGAGAGAGAGAGAG
>NW_022639494.1:815796-843998 GCF_010583005.1 Odontomachus brunneus | reverse complement strand
GAGAGAGAGAGAGAGAGAGAGAGAGAGAGAGAGAGAGAGTACACTTTCTTGCCGATGACGTGTTCAGAACGTCGTCGTGATTAATGTTGCGTACGAGTGATAAGCCGACACTGTGTCAATATCGAAGCTATCGACCGCTGCTCCGTATAGATATCCGTGTGACAATAGTGCGGGCATAAGAAACTTAACGACCTTGGGATAAGACTGTTCAAAAGAAATGCCGATACTCCGAGACAAATAATCGTCGGCGCGACGCAACCGAAACGCGAGACTAATCACTCTAGAGTGGAAAAGTTTCGCGCAGTCGTTTGATCGAGCAATGCTTGAATAATGTAACACGTTGATTTATTAAACAGTTAATGTCGCGGTCATTAGAAATGTCATTAAAATTACATTGAAGCATTAATATATATTCCATTTTAGTGTTGGAGTTTCTAGTCTCATGCATTGAATATTTTGTCCGTATAAAGCCTTAGTGTATTATTAACGCATAGCTGCATAATAGAAACAGAGAATAATTCCGTTATATTAATTAATATCACACAATATTGCATTCCCCATAACAATAATCGCATAACTAATGCTTACGGGTAATTATAACAAACGTGCGCATACTCGAGTGTACACACATACACACACACACAAATGTTGACAGTCGCTACAGCTCCCAATTGAAAACTCTGGTAAATGTACGTGTACTTTTCGCCTAATATCGGGAAAACTCAGTCACCGCGAAATAAGCTATTTCCCCGCGAACTCGTCGCGCGGGCAATATGACTCTAATATCTGCGTGTATGATTGATTACTTTTCGATTGAACGTTTCGCTGCACGATATAATCGGACAAACCGGATTAACTCTTGGAAGGATTGATCAACACGCGGCGTTTCTAACGGAAATAACGAACGCGCACGCGTGTTATTGTCGGGGCGTTCGAGCAACACTCGTACGTGTCATAAGGAACTGATCGAGTTCTCCATTTATCCTGTCGACGGAACGCTGACGCGTCACATGGACATCCGAGGGAGGGACTCGAGAGGAGCAAGAAAACGACTATGTGCTCTCACGGCTTCGTTTCGCCATATCCCGACGACGGGGGTGAGCAACGGGGAAGGGAAACGAGGATTTCGTAGGACAGGAAAGGGGAACGGGCAGAAAACGGAGTCTAGACCGATTAGCGTTTGGTCGCCGGAACTTCGAGACGGGCTCGGAAAACCGACGGAAGTGGCTGGACTTCTTCCACCGTCGGAGGATAAGAGGACGGGTGGAAAGACAAATAGAATTCGGAAGGAGTTTTTGCCGCCCGGCAAGATTTAATAGCCGGCGGACTCCTGGATGGGGCTCGGGAACGAGGGCGAATGCGAAATTTCCGTGGACAGACATGAGGAATTAGGGACACGCTTCCTGCGTCTCCTCCCGCTCCGAGGGATGTTCTTTAATGATCGCTTCGCCGCAAAACAGCTCGCCTTGACTATCGTCAATAAAAGAGGACGAGGGAGAGCTGAGATCTCGTCCGAGTTAACGGGCGCGATGAAATGGAGACCGATAATTATCAGGTTTTACGGGAGACGCGTTTAATAAAGTAGTGCTTCATGTTACAATCGTAATGACGCGTTTGTTTGCGACATCTTTTTCCGTAAGTCATTAAAGACGCTACGTGCAGCACCGAGAGAAATAAAGTTTGTCATTGAAATTCAGCGGAAACGCGATACATTTGGATGAATAATTATCATAGTGAGTTAGACTCGTGGAAAATATGCTAAATCAGATAATTATATAAATGGCAACACGACTTGAGATAGGAGAAATTTAAAGCCAAACACGAAGAAACGCTGCGCAGCTCATATAACTCATTACTGTGGTATTTGATTGCACTAATTACAGCTTTGCGAGTTGCATTATCTCAGATGCGATTAATTACCAACAAGGTTTTAGCGCGTTCCTCCGTTTCTCAGGCTCGCTCATTAATACTCGTAGAAATACGAAACGAGTTGTTCGGTAATTAATATTTAGAGAAATTGTAAATACACTTATAATTCGAGAGGTCCTAACAACTAGGTAAACGAAGCGCAAGCGGCAAACAATCGGTAGTAATTAAACAAATCCGATAAAGCAAGCGATTCGATCAATTTACTCTTTATAGATTTGCATTTTATCCATGTATTAAATCTCGACGTAATTACGAGACACAATTTATTACGATCGCAGAGAGACGACTCACGGGGTGTCATTTTATTCGTTACAGTGTTTCCTTCGAATTATCTTAAGCAGAGAAGCAAACGCAAGACGTACTCAATGTATTTTATTAAATAAACTCTTCCGGAAGAAATAAACGAATCCTCCGTAGCTTCCTTAAATATTACTAACGAGGAAGGAGTTGAGCGAAACCGTGTACATTTCCGACGCTTTTAATTTGTACGTTTTAACCTGTTACTCGCTGCTTTGAAAGAGTAAATGCAATTTTAAGTGTTGCGAAACACTAAGCTTTGTGATCAATTTCGACGAAAATAGGACAGCGCTTCTTCGTCTTCCTGATGAAGAACTTGAATCGAATGAGACAAAAATTGTTATTTCTACGCAAGAAACAATTGCGCCTACACGCAATTGAAGGAGTGGATGTTGCACACTCAACAATATTATTTTTTCTTAATTATGAATGATATTAATTTTGGTCGCAAATCCTGTTACCAACTTGGCCTACAAGATTCCGTGTGATTTTTTTGGAGAAAGAAGAGTGGAAGAAAATCGATATTGATTTCCGCCAATCACTGAAGTGTCGATACAGCAGCGAGAAATACTACTTTTGCGGTAATCCTTTCTCATCTCTTCCGTTCCCGGGGGATACAAGTGGATGCCACAAGGAATGAAAGAAGATCCTTCCCCGATTAATACACAGCACGGTCTCCATGTCGCCAAGAGGCGTGTACTGCACCGCACACTTGGACCTCCTCTTAAGCACGTCGGAAGGTGAAAGAGAAAAAAGAGAGAGAGAGAGGAGCTGTGGACTGAGAGGCATGGGGGTGGAGAGCTTCCAATTCGTATCTAGTGTGATTTCCCCGGGGTAAAGTCGACCGATCAACCGATCGAGTGGGTGGTTGAAAACCGCACTGGGAAACCTAATATATCCGAGGGTCCTCCCTTCTCACTCTCTTACTGTGATCTGTAAAAGCTTTAAGAGGACATACAAGCGTTTTACCGAGCGCGTGTTGTACACCAACTTTTACATTCTTCGGTTGTATGTCGTGCGTTATCCTCGTAAACACACTTTCTGACGCATGTGAGATATGTGAAGAAATAGCTTCGCAGGAAACCAAATCATCGACATTTTCTCGGTACGCTCAACGATTTGCTAGTTCCTCATTTCATAGTTGCTCGATTTTGTCGAGCGCGATTTTATCATTTCAAAGTTGATTTTAGCAGCGTCTTTTGTCAGCATTTATAAATTATACATATGCCGAGAAAAAGAGAGAGAAAGCGATCGTGCGTAACAAATTCACGTAAATTGTATTTCTTGTATGAAACGGCATAGCCAACAATTATCATGAATGTACAATGTGTGCACTTTTATTTTCTTCTTTCAGTAAGGAGTATATTAAATGAATATCACGGAAGTATCGTCGCAATCGATGTCGCCGTTTGATTATTTTTCGATGTTGTCGGCACAATGTTACGGCCCCGATGATCGATTTCCGATTGATCGCACGATGCCCCGCGACATCCTTTCACTGCATGGATACTTGTGCGCGCATCTTAAAAGAAAGACCTTAAAAATCCATTTTGCACGGGCCATTAGGCACACATGTTAGCCAAACATCTCCTGTTCCAAAGCAAACTGCGCCCGGGAGGTTTTTCACGAAAAGTCGTCGAATTTCTCCAGCTCGAAGGACACAGATCCGCCTACTGGAAAAACTCGCGGGAGATAGAATGCGGAAATATTGAGGAAGGTGAAGATGTATGTACGTGCCATTCACGATGATATATCCGCGCAACGTTATCGAGTAGTGACAAAAGTGATAGAAACTTGTCTTTATAAACGCGTTGGAAACAAAGAATAGTGCTAAGCAGATGAAAAGGTGTCAAATATTTGCTTAGGAAGCGTCAAGAATTAGTCATGACACGTTAATTCGCCTAAGGTATCCGAACTCTCGTTCGGACATATCGGTGTATTTAAATAACATCGACACGCACCACAAACCACACACGCGCGCGCGCCTTGTCCCCGAAAGGTTTGTTTCTCTTGAAATAAGCACCGGAAAATAGAATGTCGCTACCGGAGGCAAGAATATAACGATATAAATCAAATCTGCGAGGCGTCTAATAGTGAAATCGAATAACCAAGAATCTGACGTGACATAATCTCGCGATACATGAAGTTTCGATTAAAATCTTACGTACAATAGCCGCGGAGAAAGCAATCCTAACCGTGAGCAGATATACCTAGGATAAACGAGCTCTTCTCTCTTTTTTTCTCTCTCTCTTATATAGCTACCGGCACCGTATAGCCGGTTCCCTTCCGCGCGCTCGCGCTATAACGATCCGCCCTGCAGGAATATCTCTATCCACCTGTCTACATCCATATCTTTCAGACGAAATTGTCTTCCGAAGTGGCTTACAAATATATTTCAATAGAAACGTAATATTCTGGAGTCGGTTGTATTGGCTGTTCCTGTATCGTCTGATTCGCTCGCCCTCTTTTCTTTCTCAAAGGGATTTGCTGCTACTTCCATAGATGTGTACGTATCATACATTCGTCATGTCTAAGCGACAAAGTAATATCGTCCCTACTTCTACGCGGGATCTCGTAAAGCCGACGATACAAAGTATCGCGCCGGCAACGCGGGCTTGTACGTCGTTTTAAAAAATGTGTGCATTTCTCCGTAAAACGGGAAATACTTGTCGAACGAGCACGGGTCTTCGATACAATCGAGCTGCGCGATATTTCGATTTCAATGGAAATTGGGTACACTTTTGCCTGCAGACCTCATAAGTTCTGTGAAAATAAGGATAAATCTGCATTGTTCCGAACGGTAAATAACGTTGAATTCCACTTTGGACAGGAAGCCTTCCTGTTCGGAAACATCGAGACGCAGGAGCCCTTTCAGGTTTTCCGATATGTATTACGAATTTAGTACTGCGACTAAACGTTCGCATTGTTTCGACCAAACTTGATAAGCATGGTCAAAAAATCAATTTTTAGTGAAGAGGCAAGTTTCGTGCCTATTGGGTAAAACAAAATAATGCTCTAAAGTACTCTCAAATTAGCCAATATTGTATTGTCTATCAGTTTGCGTTCAAACAATAGAAACATAAAAAACGAATGAGCGACGAATGTTCGAGTTGTGAAATATTTTAAGCTCAATATTATTTGGATTAATTTAATAAAATGTATTAATTCAAATTAAGAGATGAATGTTTTATCAGTATAATATATGCGGTAATTGGAGGCATTGTGAATAGAGTGTAGGACACACTTGTAGGTCACGCCGTGTATGTGCTTGTTTGTACAGCGTTCAGTTACTGGAAATCGGTCGATCGCTGTTCGTCGAGGAGTCGACTTGACTCATATATGCGCGAAGGTTTATTGATGAAAGATTAACAAAGTTGATTCTGAATCTTTTAAGAACAGATTGCCCCTCGACCTAATTTTAGCTCAGCTTGAGTACGTTTTAATTTTAAATGAAGAGTTATCGTGAAATATTCTGCATGACATCTTAACCTCGAGGAAAGTAATAAAAAATAATCGGCAAAGTGTGACGTCACTTGATATCGTGTCGAGCGTATAATAAAATACAGCACATCTCAAAAATATTTAATATTGTGGATTTAAATATAAATTTAATTGTGTGTCGGTAAGATATGGTATATCGTGCAGAGAGGGGAATCGTTTGAAAATGTATAACACTGTGCATACACTCTATCCGTAGGATTATTATGTTTGTCCGTTGAATTTCTTTGGAGGATGTAGCATATGCTTCGTACCTTATTTTCTCGTTTTACACCGCGACGTATTCCAAGAGCAGACGCTCCGAAGGGTCGCGACAGCCCTGAACTTTTGTCAATATTGATCCCCCTCCCTTCGCGCACATACGCGTTCGGCTAACGTGTGTCTTCGATTTTTAGGAGCATTAATGCGTCTCGCAAACACAGACGGCCGCTCGAAAGCTCCACTATAGCCGCATCGCTCTCGACGCGCCCCGTGACTAATCACGATTTGAAATCGCGTTACCGCCGAGTCACAAGCGCTCAATTTACAGGCACAACATTCGGAGTGTAAGCTCGTCGGACATTCGAACTCGTCAATTCGGGCGTAATCGCACGTTTGCTTTCTAAGTAAAACAGAATTAGTCGACCTCGCGCCTCTTTTGTAGTACGTTCGTTCGTTCGTCCGCCCGTCCGTCCGTCCGTCCGTCCGTCCGTCTGTTCGTTCGTTCGTTGCACAGTTGCGTGCTCTGCAGCGTAATCTCATTAGCTATCGATTGTCGCGCATCGCGAATAAATGAAATTTCCGTAACTTGATTTTTCGCCGTATCACATCGCTCGCGCGCGTTACCTTCGTCCTTTGCGACCTCCGAGCCGGGTCCGCATGTACGATGCGCGCGGCGCAAGAAAAAGATTTCAGCCTGCTCCGGCTCCATTTATCGACGCGCTACTTTGCTTCAATTAATATGCGCTAACAACGTTAATTAATGCGGCACAGCCGCGGCGGGCTCGGGCGACGAGGACGTGCTAGGAGGAACAAGGAATTCTCCTCTCTCCCGTGTCCGTCTATCCATCAGGAGCGACCGCGCCGCTTGTGTCGCATTCAAACCGGGTTGGCGCCACCCCTGCCACCTTAACTTCGACATCAGAGGCTTCTGGGGCGATATTATCTGTAGGAAAGTGCTCGAGAATATTATACGTGCGTAGTGTACACACCCTATCGGGGCCAGCTACTTTAACCGTACTCGACGCTGAGTGATAGGACGAGGGACGGAGGAGGGTGGGTGCGGAAGGGCGAGAAGAGGGTAGGTGGAAGCATCCGACGTAGACGATAGCGACTACTGCTAATCGAATTATCGATCCCTGTCCGCGTACTCGAGGCGAATATTAGATTTTCCGCGAATTTTAATGCACGACGAAGACCAATAAGCGAGGCTTCTTTTTCTTCTTACCGATGAACGTCGATGGTACGACGGTATTAGCGCTGCCGTAGGATGCATTGAAATAAATCTGTGGCGTGAAAACGTTACATTCCTTTCTACAGTCACACGCTTCCGATATTCCTCTTTTTCTCCTTTTTAATTTTCATGACGATATAAAATTAACGAGTAATTTAATCCACGAAAAATTTCTGCCAAGATTCATCTTTCCCGGAGAAAATATCGTTGAAACATTTTTAACGTGAGCAGTTACTTTTGACTGAATTTTTCGTCCTAAATTTATTCGTTTCCAAAGTCTCTCTCGCTTTCGTGTTCGCTTTATTACGGCCACTTCCGGCCACAATTTTTCCCTCTATCGTATCGCCAGACATTTATTACGAGCGAGTGATTTCTTTCGTCTGCGGATCTAATTTTAAAAGCTTCGCAGCGCCATCGGAGCGTTCCTCTCTTTCTCCCGCGGCAGACTCGGGCCGTATTCTATTTTCAGGTGTCCGCGCGCGCAGGTAGAGATGAATCGCAGGAACGTACTGGGAAGCAGGCACTTACGCGGTGATAATATGTAGACGAGACATCACGTAAGCGTGTTCGAGGCACGTTTCTCCGCGTAGGATCCGCGTGCGGTCGGATAGGAGCTGTGTGCACGGCGGAGAGGGTGAAGACGGGACGGGTTGGGGAAGAAAGCAAGAACCTGGGGAAATGTCAGAGAAAAATTCCAATATGCCTCGAAATTCTGGCGGCCGTGCATGGAATGCATCTGAGCCCCTTGATTGTGCTTCGGAAGCATATTTTTCTCGTACTTCCGATATTGCACCGGCGAGTTTCCTCGCTTTATAACTGCGCGCGCGCCATTGAATCTCTGCTTTCTCCGGCCCGTGCAAGGTGCACCATGTGCGCCCACAAAGGACGCGCGAGACCTTTTCTCCATTCTTACGTATATACTGTACAAAGTTCCCCCATGCTATTTCCCCCCTGTTTATTTATCGCAACCGAGATAAGAGGATCGTTTACTTCATTTACGTTCAAAATCTCGCGAGAATGCATTCGGCCATTTATTCGCACGACTCACGCACGAATTGAAACAATTGATTGGCACTGCCAGAAACTTGCAGCAACTTTTCCGCATCTTCGTATAATATATACGTAAACGCCCACGTCGCGAGTATACAGTCGGAGAACTCTCTCGAGAACTTGAAACTACACGCGATAAATAATTATACAATGCCTTCGTGTGCGACCCAACTATTGTCTTTATACTTTACAAGCTGCTCTACACGCGCGCGTCTCCTTTTCACATTTTCTTTCGCGTAAATATTTACAATGGCGATGTGTCTTTGTTTCTTGTTGCAGGTGATGCCTCTACCCCGTACCAACCTCTTGGCCGTTCCGTCGAAACGTTCAAACGAATCGTCGACGTCAACATTACCCGTGTAAGGAACAGTCGTTAGAGGAGCGACAATCACCATTTATTCTCGAGTCCGAGCTGACGGTCCGTTGGCGCACTCGCCTAGCGCTGTGCGTAACTCCATCTCGCATTTATCGCCCAACTGGTCGTCGGTGAAAGCTCACCGAATTGAAATCGATCCGACGAGTAACACGAGCGGCTCTATCCGAAGTAGTAAATGGTTGTCGACACACCGCGAGGTATCGATAGAAAATCGTTTCGCGGCACCAGTCACGTACCCGCTTGGGTACGGTAGATCCTTGGCCGAAGACCAGCATCAAGATAAAGTCAGTGGGAGCTGTGCCCCAGGATGCGCAGGAACGGGTGGTGCCGTTAGTGGTGGATAATAACTCGTTGGAGGGGCCAGCGAGCGGCGAAGAAGGGGGCCACGGAAACGGCCCCCCGAAGGGCCCGCTGGATGGTCTAGCCTGCGAGCAGCCATCGACGAGACGACGGCCTAGTCGGCAAGAGGGCGAAGAGAGGGCCCGCTCGATCGAGACGCAGGATCTTGGTGTCGTCGTTTCCAGGCCAGGTCTGGCCGCGGTGGATCACACCGGGCTGGGATCCATCGGCGAGCGCGTACGATTCGATGAGAAGACCGCGAAGAGCGTGATCAAGTCAAACGCCATAGCGTCGACCAACGACGACGACAACAACGACGTCTTGATCTCGGTGCATTGCAAGCGTCACCCGGGGGGACCCACCGGCGCAGCCTTGGAGCTACACTCGATCAGCTCCGACGCGCGCTCGAAGCGTTCTTCGAGAAAGACGTTGGCTGACGACGACGACGCCGCCGGCGACGACGACGACGAGGACGACGACGACGACGACGACGGCGGTGACGGTGACGGCGGCGACGACAACGGTCGCGACGACAACGGTCGCGACGACGAGCAACCGGCGAGAAGGATCTGCGCGGCGCATCGGCACAGAGTGTCCTGTCACGTGGCGGCGCGATCTCACGCGGAACCACCCTGTCGAAGGAATCGAAGTCGTCCTTGCCGCGTCCACGATCGCCAGCGGGACTGTCCGAGGGGGAAGCCGACGGTGAGAACGGAACAGCGGCATCCGCGATCCTACGAGATTCCCGAGAACGCCATCGTTCGGCTGGAGCAGGACCCGATACTCCGGCCGGTGCGTATTCTCGGTTGTCCGCCCGTGGAAGGCCAAGAGATATCCTCCTTCTTGGAGCCGGCCGGACCCAGTTACGCGTACACGGGCATCGGGGTGGGTCGATTCGCCGGTGGTGATCCGCACTGCTTCGCTCTGCACAACCCGGACAATATTCTGCCGAAAAGTCGCGCCGGCAGTTTCGCCAGACTCTTAGACGGGCCGAATCGCGCCGTGAAGGATATCAATCGCAAGGTATTGGCGATGGCGCGTGCCATGACACCGGCCTGGTCGCTACGGCTGCTCGGCGTCAGCTGCGGCTCCGTGGTCTGCGCCTGGGGACTTTTGCTGATACTATCCGTGCTCGGTGGCGGTGCCTCGCATGGCACCGGGATCGGTAGCTTCGGTCTTGGCAGTATGTCAGGTACGATGGACGATTTGAACGGCGTCAGGTGTCCCTGGGCGTGCACGTGCGGCGGACAGGAGATCGACTGCTCTCATCGTGGACTCACGCAAATTCCCGGCGACCTGGCGAGTCTGCTCATCGCGGAAAAACTGTGAGTAGAATTGTTGATTTCACTTTGTGCGATGCACCGCACGATTGCGCGCTGCATGATGAAACGAAAACCTCATTCTCTCCCTCTCTCTTTTTCTCTCTTTCTTTCTCTTCTTCGCGAGTATGCAACAGCGGAAAAAGAGAAGAATGCTGTTATGACAATTAAATTTAATAATATGCATTTCGTGAAAGCGAAAATGTTATCGTGCATTTTGACAAAATTGAGTTAAAGGTTGCAAAGGTTGGCTTTCGTGCCGTAGTTCACACATTTCCTGCATCTCGCGGGAACTGAAAAATATGCGAATGTCGCGTATGTAAATACTGAGCAAATAAAGAGGCTCCTGTTTTTCGCCGTTTTCGCGCCGATGAAACGAGGAAATCTCAAGAGAACTGACGCGAAGCGAGTAACCGCTTCGATTCGAGCGTGCTGTAAATTGCAAAAAAAAAAAGAATAACGTTTCAAGTAATTATTTTGTGAAGAAAAAGCAGCGTTTCAGCAGTGTCTTAGTCGTCTCGCCGCAATTACAACGCAATGCAAGCGAAACGCCGCTACTGTAATCACGTAGCAAAGTTAACCGAAGGTCTGGCTGGCGCAACTGCAGTTATTTAGTTCCCGGAGAACTCGTTAACGGTTTCAACGATCGGTCGAACGCGCGTCCCGTCGAAAAATTTCAAGTGAGAGAAAAGCATTTTTGTCCGGTTTTCGAAGGATTAATTCGAGACACGAAAAGAGCGGAAATCAATGCGCAAATTGCGAAATATTTACCCATAATCCTAAAGAGTGCAGCCATACATGACAATGCGCGCGTGTCGCAGTTACGTGATTGACGCTTTTCGACGTTGGCGTTTTCCGCGCTCGATACATGACGAGCCGTAGCAGCGGCAACAAATATTTTCGGTTTACCTATAAATCAAGGGAAAATCTAGATTCGTGTTTGCGCGTGAGAGTGAGAGGGAGAGAGAGAGAGAGAGAGAGAGAGAGAGAGAGAGAGAGAGAGAGAGAGAGAGAGAGAGAGAGAGAGAGAAAAGAGACAGGTACAGAGAAACTGCCTCGAAATATCGACGATCAAACAGTCGATGCGGCAGTGAAAATCAGCTCGGCCGTGTAGGTCGCGGCGTTCGTTTCGTTATTCGCATCCCATTCCTTCGGGAAACAATTCGCGTCGTCCTCTTTTTACCCGTCAAGCAACCGCTTCATAATGAATGCCGACTACTGCCGCTGCTCGATAAGCTCCTCGCTCGCGTATCCGTATACGCATTTAAGTGAGCCAAATTTAACGAAAGGCAAACGCCGCGAGAAAAATTCGACGGCGGTGCCGTCTCGAGTATCGCGATATTTGCATATTTTTATCGGATCGGGAGATGCCGTAGTAACGATCGTTTAACAACTGCGCGCTCTTGCCGCCAGCGTGGCAGAAGGTAACGCAATAAAAACGGAGACACAGCGCAATAATATACATTACAGCCGGCAATAGAAGGAGATATAAAGAATGTCTTAGCCGCTCTCCCGGAGAATTCTCCGAGATATTGCAGTGCTCGCTTTTTACCAATAATACTGTCTCGAATATTACGGTATCGCGTACGTCTGCATATCCCGTGCGCGCGCAATAACGTGTCAGTATATTGATTCGAGGCGAAATATTCCGATTTTTTGGGCGAACGATATCGTCAAGAGTCGTGTAATGGTCGCGTTCTCTGTTTCCGCTTTATGCAATCCACGCAATTCAAACAAAAGCGCAGTCGAGCCGACATTTATTAAAATGATATATTAACTCTTTATCGGATCTTTATTTACCGACACAATATTCCACCATTTGCCAGAAATAGTATTTACTCTTTGAAAATTGTTTACTTCCGCATTGGGGATATGATACAATATCACGATCAATATTAGACGGCAATAATAAAAGCCAGGCAAATGTTTGACGAAAATAATGTGAACTTTGCGGCGTGTATTGCGCGGAATTGATCGCACCAGCGGAGCTATAACGAGACACGCCGCAGCCGATTTTGTCCCTTTATTGTTATTATTGTTATTGTCATTGTTATTATTATATTACTTTATTGAACACATTTTAACATACAAAGATATTAAATGCAGATAGATAAAATAACAGATAGACAAAGATACTAAATAACAGATAGATAAAAATGCGAAGCAACAGCTATTTGAACTGATATTAATGCCTCGCCTAATAAATGATTGTGAAAATAGAAATTGATAGATTCCTATTTACAAAAGAACGCATAGTATGTAGATTAGTTTGTTATCTATACGTTTAAGTATAACTATTATACTTAAACGTTCTTTTAGTTTTCTGCATGTAAAATTGTAGTGCACGATACTTGATTATTCTGTGTCTAGGGAATGATAGTAAACTTTGGTAGTAAGTGTTACATGATTGCTTGCCATGATTTTTTACCATTATTTTCAAAATATCTTTGTTCAGATCCGGCCAAATGGCTAATCATGCGAGAAAATGAAACGGACCTTTTTTGTGCATGATAAATAAAATAGACATTGTATAAATTAACTCTCCATCAGGATATGTATTACTATAGAGGT
Source organism: Odontomachus brunneus (assembly GCF_010583005.1). Taxonomy (NCBI): domain Eukaryota; kingdom Metazoa; phylum Arthropoda; class Insecta; order Hymenoptera; family Formicidae; genus Odontomachus; species Odontomachus brunneus. The sequence continues at coordinate 831,187 of NW_022639494.1, read as the reverse complement.
TGAATTTAATGAAATATTAAATTATTCTCTTTAATAATACATATACTATGCAGCTCATTCAACTTGGGAGAAAAGTTGAGTTAAACTTTTTACTCGTTACCACTCTTGACCCATTCATTTGGTTACTCTTTTCGGCATAGTCAAATCAACACCATGATTAGTTAATTTTGCTGAATACTTATCTCGTCCGATACGATATTACAAGAACATCAAAATTATGATAAGAGAGTTGAGGCAATTTGTTAGCGCCAATCCCATAATTGAGTTTGCTCAACTCGATTCTAGTTATACCGATCGATATTTTATTTTTATAGTTTAAGACAGCCTAATTCTTAATAAACAGGTGTTATATATGCTCATATTTCCCAATTCCATAAGTAAATCGCAAGCAAGGATTCTGTTGAAATAACGTTTGCTGACTTATCATCTTCTTCCGAATGGTCGATCCTTAAATCACATTCCGGGTAAATCCATGCCGGTGTTCAGCGTGGACACATTAACGACCTTCGATTAGCATACGATTAATATGCCGTCGGCGAACGGCGCGCGGAGAGAGATACCGGGAATAATTAAATCCTCGAAATACATCGACGGTAACTCATCGCGGATGCCGTTGCACGAAGGACCTGTCATGAAAATACCATTGACTCGAAACGCTGTCGGCCAGAGAGGCGACGTCTTTTTACGCGGTATTATGGGTGCCTAATGTCGGTGCGGCCCACGAGATTCATTATGTCCTGTAAGCACGAACCGCTCGTATCTCAAAGAATATGCGCGCGCGTGTTCAGCGTTTCAATTCAATTTACAGCTTCAAATCGTGTGCGTCGCTGCGCATCGCGTTAAATCGCGCGCGCACGATATTGATATGTTAAATATTAGCGCGTTTTTATTCGCCGGCCGACACGAACGCGCTGCATGGGCGCGCACGTGCGTGCTTCGAAATCTGCTGAAACCGCTGCCGGGTCGATACCGATATAATTTGCGCGAAATATACGTTTGGCGCGCAGATGCGTCGCACAGATACGCCGCGTTTTATATTACTCGTGTAAAACTCTTAACGCCTCGCGGCGTTCCAAACGCTGACGATTTCGCGCGCAAACACTCGCATCGCTTATTATTGCAATGAGAAATTCAAAGTAAGAATATCAAACGAGGATACGCCGCATTGCTAGGAAATGTTTAACTCAATTTCAAAATGGATTCCGAGCAAAGTTAAGCTTCATATTCTCTCTCTCTCTCTCTTTTAGCGCTATATAATATAAACATGTTTGATGTAATGGTGAATTTTACCATTACACTGTATCGTATTTTCTCCAGTAGCATTTTATGCAAATCACGTTGAAGGAAGTTACGCAGTTACTGCTTCAGCTTACGTTTTCATATTTAAACCGCTATCAGAAACGCATGATATCGGTATTTGCGATCGATGCCAACGAGCGCTTGAAATGAGATTAATGACCGCGGTCAATATGGTTGCATGAAAGTGACGTGATTGATAGCGAGCATGTATAAAGTAAATCTCGACTCTCCAAGTACGACGATGGAGAAATACCGGGTGGAAGTAACGTCACACCTTTCTAAATTCCTCCAACTGAAACTATCAACTTGCAGTTATTCGTTGACCATTTATTACGTATTTCTTTCTTTTTTTCTTTTAATTTCTGGCGCTCGTAACGCTGGAAAGTGAAACAGACTTTCCGGGTCGCGTTATCGTTCTGAAAATTTTCACTATTTCCATTATTTTAAAATAAAAAACGTTCTAAATTTTTCGTTTCGATTTGAGCAGTTTGCTACGACAAATTCTACAATAAACGTCGTCTCCGTGCAATCGTCTACCGTAAAATTTCGTCCGGGGCGATATAGATGAAGCACTTTGATCATCGTTTAGATCGCTGAGAGTCACTGTTTATACCTGTTCACCCGCAGCGAGTCGATCTCGGGATAATTAGGGACCCAAGCAACTAGATTTCCCTCTTCATAGCTAACCCTATCTAAATCCGTAGCCTGCGGATGGCTAAACGCTCTCGTGTTATACACGAGTGTACATTGATTGGTGTCACTACCAGCAATGCCCCCGCTATCAGTAGTTGGAATGAATCTCCGGGGACTATTCTGAGCCGCGCGACGTGTACGATCTAACGCGCTCGCGGAAGATCCGCGCTAGTATACATCGATACATTCTATATATATGTACAATAATATTCAATATTGCGCGTCGAATTAAATTATCTGGATATCGCGTCAAGTTCGCAATTATCCCGGTATGCGTTAATAGGATTTTCTCTAATAACATTCCGCGACATGCTATTACGAGTAACGCTTATTGATCGCGCCGTGTAAAATTTATCATCGCTATTGGAATCAATCGGGAGAATATCATTCCTCGCGGTGACAAAGGGCGTTCTAAACAAAAAATGTTGCAGAATACACCGATTTTATGCACATAAAATATTCTCTTTTTTCCGCAGTGACATTTTTCGCGTAACGCATTTATCGCGCATCGCGCTAAATATTTTCCTCATTTTGACTACAGGATTAATAGAAATAATTCAAACATCGCAGTTTGAGGGAAGCAGTGTGTGTCGAATAATTGTGCCGTCCGTCCCCTGCAAAAAGAGGCAAAGCTTTTCACCGAAAGTTGTCCTTGATTTTCGCGCTGTTTTTCGGTTTTTTAGCGAAATAATAGCACAGACGGAGAGCACAATGCACGCTCGCTCCCTCCCGCTCGTCGAAACGGCCATTATGAAATTCGCAAATAAATGGGGGCCGTAGGTCGGCGGCGCATTTCGCTTCCGGCAGCGTTCCGCTTCCACGGAGCACACCGTCGTATAATAGTCGTACGTCTACGCGATATCGCCCGCACTTATGATTTTTCGATTAAGCTACGTAAACAGAGTACCCGGCAAGCTAAACATCTGGCGGCGCGGACCGAGTGTTTGGGCAAGGCCCCGACACGATGTTCCACCAACTAACATTCAACGTCCGTTAAAGCGACGTCCTACATTCGGTTAACGTCGCGACTTGCGCGCGCCATACGACGCGGTAAATATTAGAGTCGACACGTGATAGCCGTTTTGTTGTTCCACGCTTCGCTCCCGATATTTGCGTTTTTCAAGCGCTCCGCGGAGTCAGATTTTATCGGCACTCGGCCGTCTTCGCACACGCGCGTACGCAAATACACACTCGCCTGTGAGTGGTGCTTCATTGTTTACGCGATTGCGGAAAATATTTTTCGTCGAGTACCTCTCTCAATTGGCTATTACGATTTTACAGCGGCGCTATGTGTGTCGGTTTCGCTCCTTCGCGAACGAATACACCTCGTGTTTCGTGATCACCTCCAAAGCGATTCGAAAGTCCGTATTGATCCGTCTTTTTTTTATTATATATCGTAATATTTGTATATTACATTCGTGGTTCAAGTGTATAGCTTTGGGAAAAATATGTCTATCTGTATATGTGTGAAGAGAGGCCCGTAATATAGCAACTGAATGTCGAAAAACGAATTCCTGCCGTATCTCTCAATTGGTTATTACGATTTCATGGTGGAACTGTGTGCGCTGACGACTCTTTCGTACAAATACCTCGCGTTTCAATTATTTTTAAAACGGTTCGAAAGCCCGTGTTAATCCATTTTTTATTACATTGTAATATTTGTGTATTATGTCCGCGGTTCGAGTGTAGCTCCGAAAAAAAAAGGAAAAATATGGAGTGGCTCGTAATGCAGCAACCGAATGTCGAAAAACGAATTCCCCTGCCGTATCTTAATTATCTTAACGATCGATCTTCCACGCAAACCCCTCGCTTTTAAATTTTGAATTTTAATAGCGAGGGCTTTTGGGAGGTCGATTGTTTAAAATGTTACGCGTTTTACACAGATTGTGCGCAAAATATTATATTAAAATTGCGGATATTTGATGAATTTAATAGACACGAAATAAATTGAACAGAGTGATTTTTACGTAACTCTGCAAATTCGAGGGTGTCTCTCTATTTTTCGCGACATTCTTTGAATTAAAACGGTAAAATCACAATCGTGAGCCATTTCTATTCTGTGTAATTTCAAACGTAAGGAAACAAGGGAATTTCGCCAAAAGGGGAATACGCTCTTCGACTTAATTACGAAATTCCAACCGTGTATTTTTCTTTTTTTTTTTCTTCGAGTACCGCCGGCAGATGTTGAAGTCGGCGACCCTCGTGACGATCAACGGTTTTAATTAGAATTTTTTTACGCGCAATCCCATGTTTCGTGACGTGTGAAATCGGGTAAGATATGTAGTCGGTTCCGTTCAGATTCCACGAGTGCAATGCAGCGATTCGCATAGTTGCTCGCGCGGCGTGAAACTACCGTCCTCGCTTCACGCGCTACACGGAATGGGAAATGTGGGAAAGTGATATACAGGACATTTCAATAGTACTCCGTGCTGCTGCAATAAGATCCTATCTCGTGGCTAAATTACAGTCGAGAAGGTTAGTTGGTTAGTTATAATTTTTTTCTACAAGGGCTTGAAAAAACAGATTTTCATCACTCGACGTTGTTGGGAAAAATGCGGTATGTGCGTCCGTCTCTTAATGTTTTATCATTAGAAATTTAGAATTAGAAATTTCGGTAAGGTTCAAAGATTCAAAAGATATGGAAAAAGGGCTTGTAAACTTCTTTATCGATTACCATTAGGTCGTGTAATCCGTTCTGAAAGCAGCTCCTGATCGTCATCGTGATCAAGCATTCAATGCTATATGAAAATGTGCAAGTCGATTAGAAACGCGACATTAATTCATATTTATACGTTAATTGATAGTGGTCGTAGAATGCTATGAGCGATACTTTCAATAATGCGCATGAAATCGCCCTATCTTTTACGATTCTTTTAACCACAATATCGTTATCGTTATGTTGTCTTTGCGCATGCATAATATATGATAGAAAAGCAACGGCAACATAATGATAATGACACTGTCGTTAAGAGTGCAGAATCATACCACTGATAATTTGATCGTTTGATAGTGTAACCGCCTCTAAAGTCCGGGATATTTTAATAGCGTTCATTATCGATTGATTAATATTGATTATTAATTTGTCGACTAGGGGAGACCGGGACTAGTTGAATAAATACCGGGATAAGTTGGCAAAACCAATTATTTCTGCTATTTTCTAACAAGTTACAAACAAGAACAAATCAAAGATGGCTTTGAAATCCTTGTTGGTTGATTATGAAATGTTAAGAAAGTGTTAAGAAACAGTAAAAATAATCAATTTTGTTAACCTATCCAATTAGCTCCTGTCTTTCTTGTTTTAGTCAACTAACATTTTATAATCGATCAATACTGATTCGACAAAATCGACATCGCTTGATCTATTCTCGACGTACGTTTACGAATACCATCTATTGGCAAGTTTGCACCAGTTCTAAACGGAAAACTCGCGCCAATTCGATTTGGAGCTTTCGACGAATACGAGATAACATTCTCGAGACGGCGGCGGAATTGTCGGATATGTAACCTGTACTTTACAACGTCACTCTAGGGAGTTACGATGATGAGATCATGTCGCGCCGAGGGTTAGACAAATATTTTCGTTTTGACGTTCGCGGGTTACGCTTTAGGGCCACGCCACTACGTGCAAGATACAGATAGAAAAAGAGGGAGGTATAGAGAGAGAGAGAGAGAGAGAGAGAGAGAGAGAGAGAGAGAGAGAGTGAGAGAGAGAAGGAGGGAGAGAGAGAGGGAGGGAGGGAGGGGGGAGAGATAGAGAGAAAGAGAGAAAGATCACCCACAAAATCGTTTATAAGCGCTCGGCAATTTTGAAACGAGTCGACTGGGAACACGTCTACGGAAAACGCACTTGGCGGTTTCCATCACGCAGTTATTTGGGTTACCTCACTGGCATCGCACATAATACCGGTAGGTACGCCATGGTATATGGTGAGAGAGAGCGTGTAGTGGGAGTAGTAGGGGCTGCGGCGTTTTGCTGCCGCAGTACGCGGGGGTAGGCAGCGGGCGCGGGAGAGGGAGGGTTACCGCGAATATTTTACGGCACCTTCGGGCGAATCCCTCACGTACCTTAATTTAGACTCATACGCGAAAAAGTGGAGTTCGCCGGCTCGGGCATGCATCCTTAGACCTGCGAAATATAAAATGCAATAACGTCCCGCCAAGTTCGCCGGGACGGCCAACTTTGCGCGCTGCGCGCGCGGTGTTAAAAGTACGCTATATACCGAGATTCCGGCTGAATATTTATGTAAATGCGGACGGGAAGACCTTCCCTTCGAAGTGCGAATTCTTTTTTCTTAAATTCCGCGCGGTACCGCGAGCACGCTTGTTGATAGGGTTGATTTATTTCGTACAATCTCACTTCGGCATAACGGAAACGATATTAGGGATGAGCTAACGCGCGCAGAAAAAGAGAGGACGTATCGCGATAATTATACGGTACGCGTCGGGAATTTTGTGCGCTGAATGCGTTACCCTGAGCGCAATAATAAGTTCTTCGTTTCTCGACAGAAGCGGCGCTATACATTATCGACTAATTTGGTGTTCCAAAGGGCTAAGGGGAGAGGAAATTAAAATGTTAATAACGCTTAATATCGGATACATGGCGCCGGTTATCGCAAATATTAATTCTCCAAGTTATTTCGCGCAGAGCGTCCGAGCGAATAGTGACGTCTCATGGAATATTGGCCGTTCGTTCTTTTCACGACGTTAACTGCCTTTCAAGTTTGCCGAGAGTTTCAAAGACCTGGAAACTCTGAAGGATTTTCAAAACTTTAAGAACTTCTCTCGTAACTTACCAACTATCGAGACATTTCAGGACCTTGAAAATTCCTAAAAATGCTCCCGGTTTTTTGCGCTGCCGGCCGGAGACGAAGACGTACTCCGTATCTCGCCGGTTAATTAACTGGCTTAATAGGCAGGTTTACCGAAAAGCATCGAGCCTTCCACCGCGTAAGGTCCGTCAGTGAACCGCCTCTCTAGCTGTCACAGTTCGTCAACGTTATAATTAATCCGTACATCGATAATTAACTCGATGATAAACGAGGTGTCAGCGAGGCGATTTGTATGATTATTTATAATGACACACCAACCTGCCGTGCGTAACGCGCTTGCCAGTGTATACGCGTATCGGTTCATAACAATTAATCATCACTCCAACAACAATTACGGCCGATTACAGTGTGGATCGATCGAGATATATTGTAATTAGTATACCAGCGGCGCCTTGCTGCTGGGTACAGTGCCTGCGAAAAGTATACGCCGGTCCCCGCGGTGAATACATAATGAGCTCCGCGATTGGACATTGTGAATTTGTAAATCACTCTATTGTTTGCGTTTTAATTATTTCGCGGTAACTGGAGATTTTCTTTTCGGACACTGATCCTCTGTGATTACAGCTCGTATATTGATTGTAAATTATCTGGTAAATTGTGCTGGAATATTTGAGTTTCCTCAATCAATCCGTCATTTTTCGCGAAACACGATCGTTATGAAATTCACAATGTGCGACAATCGTATTCGCAAAGTCGCGCATGAACATTATCCCCGTAGTGCTAATTAGGAAATCAGTGCGCGACTTTTTCTCACTCCGCTTTTTTTCATTATTGTCTACACCGAACGTATGTATGGCGAGGAGAGGGTCCATCGAAACCCGCGAAACTTCCATTAGACGTTGCGCAGCTTCTATCGGAATTCAGGAAGGGTGTCGATATGTCTGGGCGTAACGATTTTCTACCTGGTTCTGCTCGATCCATTCTGACAGCAGAATTAATGGCTTTCCCGGACGTGAAAGTGCGCAGGTCAAACAAAGAATTATTTGGAAAAAGGGTTGGCTGCATTTTTTCACGTTGTCAGATCTTACACTCCTTCGACTTTCCATCAGATATTGTCCCGCTGACCACCCTCGCGGTGAAAAATTGCGGGTATCTATTTTCGGATCAAGTGGCAAGCCTTCGGAAATTACATTTTTATTGCATTGTGCGGAAATATATAGCGCCAGTTTTCCAATGGTGTATTCAATGTTTGCCCGGATGCAACCGTACTCTTATCGCGCGAAATAATTCAGCTGCCCGTTAAAAAAACATCTCTCCTTTGTCCCAATAGAGGATCCTACTTGTAAATGGTAACTTTTTAAATTACTGGGCCAAGAATCTCGCGATTTACTGCAAGTAATACCGCAAGTAAAAACGATGGGATTACAAAAACAATTGTTGAACAAAATGATTTTTATTTGCTCAACTGTTCTCAATCTCGTATTGGAAGTATCTGAACGTTCTGTTATCGCGTCCAACTATTTGTTTGACAAATAGTTGGGCAAATAGTGCGAGTTACGTATCCCTTTATTATCCTTGTTCGCACGCATGCACTGAATATTTAAAGCGTAACCACAAGAGACACTTTAACGTCAACATTCGGCAAAAAGACGAGTGATCCATTCTAACGCAAAAAATTAATGACTTTCCCCGACGAGAAGGCACGTGGGTCAAAGAACAAATTACTCGTGAAAGGAGTCGCTGCATTTTTTCACGTTTCACGGTCCTCCACTCCATTTCCGACATAATGGCGGCCTTCCCCTCCCCCCTCCCCCGGGCGGTTTTCGACGGGAATATCATCGGGCACCGTTAAACGCGTGGCTTTCGTTGGCGTGTTCGCGTAAGTTTCGACGCGGCTTTTTTTGGAATTAATTGTCAGATAGGTCTAGATACGTGGCACGTGACCACGCATTGACGGCCGACTCTCGAATTTGTGGAATATCATATTCATCCCGCGTCCATCGGCCGCCCGTATGCACGGGCACGTTTCCAAAATTCAGCGGCGGCGGCGGCGGCGACCGCGACAGACTCTCACATCTGTCTTCCGTTCCGAGGAATGCTCTACAAGTTCACGTCCCGCGAAACTTTGAGAGTAACTATATATCGTGACGAATTGATATAATACGATCGGAAGTTGGAGGGAACAGAGACGTCAGAGCTTTCGGGAATTCGTAGTCGTCTAGTTTGAAAGAATAGTTTAGCTTACGTGACGCGAAAGGTTCTTGTGTTTTATATTTCAGTGTCGCGGTGAATTGCGGTACATTAACAACTGCCGGTCGTGACATCTCGATGTCTACAGGTAGTCTGAAAGTAGATTTAAAAAATATCCGTTACGTCTAATTTGGCAAATCTGATACTCGGCGAGTGTCTGTACACAATGTGAGAGAGAAAAAATATCTAAAAAATATTTACTCGGTGGGTACTGCTAACATGTTTCACGAGTACCACTAATATACACATTTTTCTATCAAGGAAACATTTTTTAAATGAAAAAAATGTACATTTTTTAAAAACGCGTTGCTCTTCACAAAAGTAACTGTTTATTCCACTTAAACAGAAAATTTTAAAGTTTAACAAATATGATGTTGGTAGCCACTACGCGAATAAATATTTTCCATCTCTTTATTTTTCCTCCCTCTCTTTCTCTCTTTCTCTCTCTCTCTCTCTCTCACACACACACACACTCATAAACGTGCTCCATGTGCCCGGCAAGTTTCATCATCGCTTCAATTAAATGAGCTTTAGGAGCGCGGAATCGGCTATGAAAGCTGACGAACGAGCGTCGTCGCGAGATATTATATTCGCGAGATATTATAAGAGGGTTGATAGGCTAATAAAGAATTGTCGCGTCTGATTTACGCCAAAGACGATGAAGACTTTCGCCGCAGATGTCTGCGGCAAATTATCAATAAATCAGAATTAAGGCTTAGGCGTCTTATACGGTCGATTTGCCCAAACGACGTTGATCTGAGCATAGGGTTCCCGTTGTCAATAGATAAATCTCCGTTTAGACGGGCCATTGTCGGCGGATTATGTGCCCATAGAGATTCCGACTAGCTGCCACGGACCCGAGCCGACGGAGACCTCGCCGAGATCGGTAGATTTCGAATTTTCAATCGGGGAACCTGTTGAAGGGTAACGACGATTCTGTAATGGTGAGCCGTTTTGTGGGATTATCGGGCGGGCTAATCGACGTTAACCCTTAACGCCGCTTGGAATATTCCGTCTCTTACGAGAGATTATTTCTTTCGCGCTCACACCATCGTTGCTCTATTGATTTCCAAGGTCGAGTGTAGTCACGGATGTCGACGGCCCGCGTCAGCGCGCCGTGACGCAGGACGGTTAAACAGGAAGTGTTTTGCAACGGATGGAGTAAATTCGGTTATCATCAATTGTGCGCTCGGAGCCTGAATATCTAATTGCACATGGCGAATATTGCGGAGCCACGCGACTCAGGCAGGAGAAGCCTGGCCTGCGTTCCCATGACGACATTTATTCTCACGCGATCCCCGCGCGCATTCGTTTAATATAGCGTTCCCTTCGCCGGGAGAGGAGCGAGAGCCGCCTCTTCAGACGCGCGTCTGCTCTCCTGCCCTCTTAATTTTCGTGCACACCGCTCGGAATCCTTGGCGTTCCCCGGGGTACTCGGCGAACGAATTTTTCGAGGAATGCCTGTAATCTCGGCGATACACCGCGGCAAACACCGCGAACGTAAATAACGGGAAAGAACGAGAGGCCGACGAGCGAGTGGGATGGAGCACGACACGCCGCGTTTTCACCGCGAAACACGCCCCTGGACTTTTGGATCGTGTCCTCCGCTCCGGGAGGCGAAACGTCCGCCTCGAGGAACATGAATCACGTGGCGCATGCAAATGAAAAGGTGAGCGCGCGCGGGGGTGGACGCGCTACCTTCAAAAGGTCGTAAGTGCCGCGCGGGTGAAAGAGCGAACGACGAGAGAGGCAAAGGAGGAGGAGGAGGAGGAGGAGGAGGAGGAGGAGGGTGGTGGTGTCGGTGTACGCAGTCCGTCGGGAATTCTTTTTCTGCGGGACGGCTACGCAAGTGCGGCGAAAACGTTGTTGCGGCTGCCTCGGTCGACAAAATTTATTACAGCGTCACGTTACAAGCCCCACTCGCGAGAGGAGGGAGGGAAAACGCGGCTTATACAGAGTTGCGTTCTCTCCTTCTGCCTTTCTCTCCTTCTCTCTCTCGCGCGCGCATTGCTTTTTGCGCGAAGTATTCCCGCGCCACGCATGACTGTGTATTTCGAGCGCAACTCTGTTCGCTCCTCATCTAATGCAAGATTCTATACCGAATAGGACTGGGAGGGAGGGAAGGGCGGTCGACGAATTCGCGTGAAAAAAATAAAACTTTGCGGACGTTTCCATGCACTCGCCCTCGCAATTTCCCCGTGGCGCGCGTCGGCAGCCGCGACTCCTTGCAACGTCTTGGTTTCTTTCTCTCTTGGTGCCTTTTTAAACTCCCTTCTTACCCCGATCCGCATCCTTGCCTTTTCAAGTCCGGTAGCATTAACATTTATATTGCGCCGCTTCCCGCTTTCTCTGATCTCGATCCACATTTTTCGGACAATGCCGACCGCCCGCCGGGAGCTCGGAGCGATTCCACGCTCCACGCTCCTGAGAACCTTTTATTATTCTCATGGATCGTGCCGAGAGTCACGACGAGCACACCTGGGGGGATCATCGTGCGAATTTCGTCAGGTTGACAATCGTGTACTCCGGGAGCCGATACCACGAAACTTGGTGCAACCGCGCCGCGGGGACTCGAGGACAGTATATGCCCGCGCAGATTGTACCGATTTTTATTCCATATCAATTGCATCGATCGCACCTTTATGACGTAACGGCCATGGACGTATGCATTTGCCGGATGAGTGTTGATTATGGTCGCGGCGCCTTCCGCGCTTACGCGCCAGCTGGACGCAGCGATAATATTGCACCCGTGGGACGCGTGCCAGCAGCGAAACAGCTTATGCGCGTTGATTCTCGGTAAATAATATCAATAGGGACGACAATCGTAATGAGCTCTTCCTCGATAGAATAAACGCCACAAGCGTGAGTGCGTTTTAAAGCGTGCGCGGTTTTGAAGTACGACACGATCTGATTTTCTCTGGCATTCAAAGGCAATTTCAATCAACGACATCTCAGTGCACTCATGCGCGCGTTGAAAGCCTAAACGCGAGTGCCGAAACTCCGATGTCGGGCGCGAAGAAGATTTATGCCAGGCAGTGGTGAGAAAAAAAATATAAGCGTATGCATGCGAAGGGTGAGCCGGAGGGTCGAAGAAGAGGGGCCCGGTGGAAGAGCAGAGGGGGAGAGAGAGAGAGAGAGAGAACAGATAGAGAAGAGAGCGCGTGAATCGTGGAGGCGAACAAGGACGAGAGAGGTGGGGGACACGATGATGGAGGACCGAAGGGAAGTGGGTCGGCCGAGAAAAGATGAGCAAACAAAATGCATTCGTATATCTCTGGCGTCTGTCAAAACAAGTGACGGTGCTCTACGCTGGAGATCTTTTCGGTCGCCACCTACCTTCATTCGCCTCCGGTCGTCGCCGGACGGCGATTCATCGCGTGGTCGATGCGTCACAATTAACCGAATCGCCGGGAGTGATTGATCGAAGGAGGATCGGTGAGTCGCACGCTCCAAAGTGCGCGATATTAAATTTAAGCGCAGAAAAGGAACGCACCGATATCGGGAAAGAAAGAGACATACGATTGATACACACACACACCTTGCCGTTAACAATGAGCTATCCCGTTGGTCGACTTAATGATTATTAATGTATTTCTTATGAGATGTAGAATTCATCCGGCTGTGTTATTATGTCGTTACCTGACGCGAGGAGGGTGCGCTGCATTCAATTTGGCGCGGCGAGTCATTACCATACGAGAGCGCGCGCGCGCGCGCGTATCGCGCCTTGCTATCTTCGTAGCAGCCGCCGCCGCCGTCGCCGCGATTATCTTTTATTGAACAGCGAACTTTTAGTCGATGTGTCATGTACAATGCGTGCGGCGCGCGATAACGCGTTCTTTATCTCGCCGCGTAAGGGCGGCCGACGTTAATCGGCCGTGTCGAACGTCTTCTTTTTGAGCGTGGCGAATAGCGACTTACAGCCGTCGCGAAATTGATTCGCTTTTAAAGAGCGTTTGCGAGCGCGATTCTCAATCATGCTTTTAGAGTTGGGGATTAAAGAGATTTCGCGACGCCCCGGCTCTCGTTCTCGCGGAGAGAGATCGATCGAGGACGCGGGAACGTCGCGTCGCGGGGTCCTCCAGCCACTCCTTGAAGAATTCGGTCGTAAGCCCGGATTAAGTTATGATGGCCGAGAACTTCTTTCCGTTGGTTCGTGTTCCCCCTTCCTGTGTTTAGCCCTCCCCGATGCGGCGACGCATCGCGAGTGGATGCCATCGAATACCTCGCCGACACACGAAGAATCGGAACCTGTTTCTCCTCACGCCAGACCGTTATTGTTTCTTTTACGAATCTAAGCGAGATGGGACAGGACGGGATGCGACGGGCAGACAAGGGGGGAGGAATATAACGGAAGCGGCAGCGAGACATACGGGAGAAAAGCCGAACGAAAAAGCCGCGGCTGCAGTCGAGAAATAATGGAACAAGGCAGAACAGCGCGCGGTAGCACGAAGATACCAGCAGGGAAAAAAGGCACGAGAGAGAGAGAGAGAGAGAGAGAGAGAGAGAGAAAGAGAGAGAAAGAGGCGGGAGAAATAAAACGCATCCGCGGTCTATTAAAGTCTGCCCCCGCGCGCGCGCGCTGTCTGTCCATTACGTCTCGCCGGCGAGATACACGCCTCGACGGCAGATTCTCCGTACCTGGGGGAGCGGCAGCGGTGGCGGAGACACTGTATTTACGTCTTATCGGTAACGGCGCTTCGCTCATTCGGGATATCATTTCCTCGGGAAAATTACCATCCCTTGTAGCGGGACGACCTTTCGAGCAGGAACGGCGGGGCGGCACAGGGGCGGGAAAAAACGTCTACCGCCGTCGGTACGTGGCAGATAAAACGTCAGGTACCTTGACGTCGACAACCGTTCCTCGGTTCGTGCCGATATCGCGGCCCGAAATGACGCTGCATCTTGGTCGGGACGGCGAGGAGAGGCATTTCGGTGATCGACGATAATCGATTGGCGTATCAGCGACCGTCGTTATATTAGTCCCGGCAATAGGCTAATTCCGCATCCGGAGACGAACGAGACGCATAATCGGGCCAAGCGGTGCTATCGCGTTTTCGGCGATCGATAATAGGAGAGCGACTCGCGATCGCAATCTGGAGCGATAATGGACGCGATGGCAGTTTGTCTGGAAAATCAACGCCCCGCTCGGGGAGCACCTCCGGCAATCCCGTTCGCAAATAGTTGAGATCTGCATCGCCAATGTAATTTCCACGGGGATTCGCGAAAATACCTCGGCGTGGGCGATCTTTAATTCAATGCTCGAAAGACGGGAGTAATGCGGTTGCGGTTGCATTAAAAATGAAGCGGTCGTACTTCCTTTCCAAACCGAATATCCGCGGCTGTACAATCGCTAGTAACGGAGTTTCTCTCGCACGACTCCGTTATTAGCGTCACTGAAAAACATGCGATTATTCTCAACCCATTTTTTCTCCTCACCAATTTCTGTTGTGCGAATTAGCACGCATCGATTTCGCGTAGAGCGCGTTCGCGATGCCAATCCCGCGTGGGGTAAGAGCGATGCACAGGAGTGGGAGGGGCGTGTCGGTAGGAAATTGTAAATAACGCGGTGCGGGTTAGGGGCGCATCAAAGAAGATGATGCACTGCGGGAATTTCATATGCAACACTTCTATGCCATTTAATCCGAACAACGGCCGCGCCAGATGATTTAGCGCCGCCAAAGATATTGTGTCCGCCGCTTTCGAACACGTAAGCGAAACGTGCAAGTTTGTGCGTTTGCCGTGGAAAACACGGGAAATAGCGGCGAGTCCGCGTTGTCGATATTCGATACTCGCGGTGGCCTCGGCGGGGATTTATAGACCGCCGTGTCGACCGCGCCGGATTTTTTCCGGAAACCGAGCCGATTATCTGGAGAAAAAGTCTGCGGTAGGCCGACCGCCGGCCCCGGAAGAAACGAAGGCAAACAATTACCCCGGCCGGCACTTACGTAAATGGCGGGGAACTAATTAACTTAGAATTCAGTTTTGTTCTCGGCAACGAACTCGGCTGAAAAACTTCTGCGTGCTTACCGGTTAATTACAGGACTTGATGAAATATCGGCGAAACTTTAAAGCCCTGTGTAATGTGCACGGCATTGCCCGTAATGATACGAACCGCTTGAATTTAATCTCCCGATTATGTCTATTTTTAAATCAGATTTCCGTTGGGCTCTCATCGCGGCAACTTCTTCAGCGTTCAATTACTTTGATATTCGAGAGAAAGTTGCTCCCCACGTTTCTCGTCTTCAAACTTATCACTGACGAAATTTATTATTCGTATTCAGCGGGATTCATTGTCCGCACAATACACGCGGAAATCTCTGCTTCACACATATATATATATATATATATATATATATATATATATATATATATATATATAT
>NW_022639494.1:807190-814040 GCF_010583005.1 Odontomachus brunneus | reverse complement strand
ATATATATATATATATATATATATATATATATATATATATATATATATATATTATATTTTCCGACTCTTTGCAAATTATTCCCCGTGCTTTCAACCACGAAACATTTCGAGAACGGTACGGGAGTACATCAGTGGAATTTTAACAGAATTATACGCGTCTTTCCGTTGCGTGAAAATTCATTCGTTCGTTCGGATATCTGATATTGATATTCGATATCCTGAGGAGTCACACAATGTGCAGTCTGACAATTTAATCTTCGTACGTGTCTAAAATTCACGTCAAATCCACTCCGTTCATCCTTGCGGCGCGACGTGAGGAACAATGTTGCTCGTTTGTTCCTCGATACCTTCGTTCCTCGTGTACACGCGCTCTCGCGCGAGAGGAACCTTCGCGATGGGCCGGGCCGCCTAATCTTTCCTCGCTGTAACCGCTCGCAAGGTCGTGACGAGACCAAAGACACGATCCCTCCCCGTCGCCGTCTCTGTCCGTAGCCACGATGGCATCGGACGCGCCGCGCAGCTACCCCTTTTCTCCGACTCGATAGCATTTATCCGGCGTATTCATCGAGTCGTCGTGATTCCCCGACACGACCCATACCTCGCGGCACCGAGCTGGTTTTACGGGCAGAGGCCGCGTCGAGATGGGTTCAGTATCGGGGAAGTCTCGTCGGTCACGACGAGACTCCTCCGAGCCTCTTGCCCCTCTCACCCCTCCCCGCCCCGCGCTCCAGGATCGCGGTCGGAATTGCCCTCCGCACAATGCGCTCGCGATTAAGTTTATTACTACGGAGACCGGACCGTTAAAAGGCCCGGTTCTCCTCCCGTGGCCGACGCACGCCACCTGTACGCCGATTTACCGGATGCGAGAGGCGGCGGCGGGTAATTGCTTTCGGTTTGATCCGCTCTCTCCTCCGCCGAAACGGCGGTGAAATTTATCGCCGTGGCGCTCGTCGATATATGTATATATATATACCGTAAAGCGTGTCCCGAAGGCGATCCACACGTACCAACTGGTGTGTCGTAACGTCGGGCTATCGCGTCGGCCTCGCTGACACGTATGCAGCGTTTAACAAGAAAATCGCGCCGAAATAATTGAAATGGCTGCCTACCGCTGGCGAACCGCTCGCAACGCCGTGGCGCGAATGGGAAGGTTTCGAGAGCGCGAATGGATTCCGCTGAATCGCGGTGAGAGGGTGGACCGTGCGGAACGCGCAGAAAAGTCGACACGTTGAAATATTTCAAGGTGTGACTCGAAATAGCTGTCATTGGAAGAGATCGAGCGTTAAAATATTCTTCGCGCAAAATTGCACGAATTATTTACACTGTTTGCCACTTTTTTGTACAATCGGGGACTGCAAGGTTGTAATATTTGCGATAAAGGTCCGTAATTTTTCAAGTGAGAGTTTGTCAACTCATCTTTCTTGTTCAACGAGAGCATTTTCCCATTGGAAAACGAATTCTCGTATTGGAGAGAGATGGAGAGTTTGCAAACTCACCCCAAAAATTACGGATAACTTTCTCGTCCCTGACGGTATCTCCTCGGTTCGATTGGATCGGCTCGAAACTGCAGTTTTTTCAAGCACCGTCACGTTGTCTTTGTCATTTTTCGCGATATCTTCAGAGTGACTAAACTTGACTTCGTGTAAGAAAAAAGGATTTGGTTGAATTAACCAAATGTCTAGTGAAATATGAACCAACCGAAGAAATTCCGATTCAAGTTACCAGAATTATGTTCAACAGGATTGCTGACTAACCAGAACAGAATTCTGCTAACATTCGAAATGTTCCACTAGAAATTTGGTCAATCTAACCAAACGTTTTTTTCCGGATGAATAATCGTAGGATGATCGTATCATCTCGCGCGTCAAATAACCCGTCGACATACCAGAACAAGAATATCCACGCGAGTATGAGCAATACGCGTCAACATAAACCGGGATTTATTCCGGAATAGTGGGCATCATTTTCGGATGCTGCTCGCCGAGTCGGCCTGATTCTCTCTCGGCGGCGAAACTCAAACGTCAAGTTACGGCTTGACGGCTAAATTCGTTAAGAGGAGTCGTAATAAGGTTGGGACAAAGTTTTGCACGGCTGCAGCTGCTCCCGGCTCTCGCTCAATCTCTACATTTGCTTATGGTGTAAGTGGGCGTTTCCCCGAACTCAGCAATACGATTAACCGCCGTGCAATCTAATACGCTCGTGGAAAAATGACAGTTTGCGTGAATAAGCGTGTGGCGGATTCGTGATGCGATTTAAAAAGTTTCGACGTTACAGCCGGTGATAGTAGTGTGTTTTATGCGACGACGAAGTCCGTGGTTGAACGCGAGCCTCTCTCACGTCGCGGTAAGAGTTCGGGAAACTGAATTGTGGTTTCAGTCTGTGCCGCACTTTTTCCCCCATCGAGCGCCAAGCGAACGCTTCGTGCGAGTAAGAATTTATAATTTTTCTCTCGCGGAATCAGTCCATTTGTCAGCGCGACGTGTCTTTCTGCAAAATGCTGTCGAATTTAACGAAAGGATTTATTTATTTTCTCTCTCTTTTTTTTTTTTTTTTTTTTTTTTTTTTTTTTTTTTTTTTTTTTTATTATCTGATGTAACCGAAATTAACGACTTTTGCGTGCAATTTATCAGACGTAAATAGCGCGTATAAAACGGATGCACATATAAAATTAGTATGCATACAAAAAGCGTTTCCAAGACTAGTGCATTAGTCGTGCACGTGGCACATTTGAGAAATATCGCATCGTTACGACTACATGGTACGCATAATAACAACTTCGGGCTGTATGAAGCCCAAAGAGTGCGTGGAAATTGTAACAACGATTTCTCTAATTAATTTCATTCCGTACTCCGCAGCGAAATTTTTTTTTACGTTGCCAAATTGTTGATTCGCGGAATGTGGAATTATTCGCACGTATTATGGTGCACCATTTTATTCTCGACTCGACATCGTACACCTCTGAAAAAGACGTGCTCTTTTTTCGGACACAACTACGTAATTCGGACTAGCTACTACGTAATTCTAGACCAAAACACGTTATCTCTATACTAGTGCGCGTACTGTTTCTGAAATTTCACTAACTTTAATTAACATAGCGATTTGTTTCACTGGTTGAAGTGAGGAACAATTAAAATTGCGCAAGGAGAAAAGAAAATCTGGATGTTACTTTACGCGAACAATGCGAACCGCGAAGATGTGCTGCGCGCAGTATTTTTAATTGAACCGCGTCTCGTCGGTAACTTTGCTATTTTTTCCATATGAATATTTATCTGCGCTAAAGCGTACATACATGGCATACGTCGCGAGTCGCGTATTGAACTCAAGATGCATATTTAGAATGTAATACCTGAGAGATCCAGCCGTCGTATTTCACGTTGCTGTATGATGTAATATGCGACATACCTATTTGCGAACTAATTTCTATCTAAATATTTGCATGCCCGATATTTCAAGGGAAGCGCAACAACAGTATAAATTAGGTTACCCGTATACGAGGTTAATGACATTAATTTAGCTTCATAGTTCTTGTTGCGACTCAAAGGATATCTCGACGATGATATAACTGCAAGCGCGCACGTTTTGCCGTCTCGACTACCATTTCCAAGGGAGACCTATTAGCAAGTTTGTCATAAAGGTCTGTAAATATGTACGATGAAGTGACGAGAGATCCTAAATTTGGACGGGAATATTCGTGACTTTCTTGGGTCTCTTGGCGTATTGCAGTCTGGATTTAGAGCGCGAAGGCGTAGAAAAGGAATTTGTCGTGTAACGTGTCGTCTTGCGACCCGGAGATTATATTCCTCTCGTGACTATATTTCCACTGCAAATACTGCAATTCGATTTACCCATCAGCGCAAATGATGTTTAATCGGATTCTTTCCAATTTACCGTTAAAGAGGTCACACGCTTGAAAAGCACAATCATACTCGAAATGTCGACTTGCCCCAGAAAAGTTTGCAATTGTCGATATTTGCACATTCAACATCTTTATCATTGTTATTTTTAATTCGAACTTTTTCACAAGAATGACGATGTTCGTTGAAAAGTGTCTATTTCATTTAATTTTAATATATTATCACTTCGCTAACAATATTGCTATTTTCTTCATATGGATATTTAACATGTATACACGGTGTACACGCGCGAATCGTATTGAGCTCAAAATGCATATTTAGAATATGCATATCCGACTTAGTATTTCACACGTTATTCCGACAGCGGCTAGACGCAAAAGAAAATGGTTAAATTAATTTTGTAAGCGATGTTCGCGATCGATAGACCACCCGTGACATACATTATATCCTGCTGCAAGAAACCCAATTTAAACTCGTCTAAGAATGTCGCGGCAAATTGCATTCCGTTCTCAAAACCCTTAATGACTTTCGCTTTCGCCGTTCGCTGTATTCGTTGTCGCGTTATTTTAAGACAAGAATGCCACCGAGAGAGAGAGAGAGAGAGAGAGAGAGAGTCACCTGTGGGGGTGTGAGTGAGCGAGCGAGCGAGCGCATCAACGAACGAACCGACGCCCTTTCGTCGGGCGCCGTGGTGTCTTTCTGGAAAAGGGCGTAGCGTCGAATGATTAACCGTACATACATCTATTTCTCGCCGGGTAATTTGTCGCGTTAATTAGGCGTGTAACGAGGTCGGAAGCAGCGAACAGCGGTAGTAACGCATTAGGCAGGCCTCTTGGCCTGCCTTTTAGCAGATCTCACGGTGGCGATCCTCACGGGCGTATTGTATCGTCGCGTGTAAGCGTTTATTAGGTCATTACCGATGCTCATTCTTACGCATGATCGGCGAGAAAAAAGGCAGCGGCGGCGGCCCGACATGGAAGGCAGCGCGGAGCTCATAAATCACGTCGCGCTTCAAATGAGTTTCGGATTCCACTCGACTCCGTGTATTAAAACGAGGATCGATCGCTCCACGCGTCGCACAAATTTGTCTGTTTCCGGAGCCTCGTTGCGAATAATCTTGATGGTGTATTTTTCCATTCCCTCTATTGCCGCGGAGAGGGATTTTTACGCGAATCGGGAACTCACGGTTAGACGGTTTTACGTAATATGTTATTATCCGAAATTTGGCGGACGTGAGTGGATTACGTGAGATGCATCGTGGAAAGTTAAAAATTTGTAAAAATTCTCTCTCCTGGTCTTTATCTAAATCTGTCAGAAAATTCGTAAAAGCTATCACTTTACCGAAACAGTTATATGTGAAGTTTAACTGACTTTTGACTTTAAATAACAACGCACACATACGTCGTGTTAATGAGTTCTTTTTTCCGTGAGTATACTGTTCTTGGCGCGCGAGAACGAGTTTTCCAACATCACCATACGGCGGTATAACGGCGTGGATCCCGCCGGGACAAATAAGCGGGGTATTCGGTTTCAAGTGAGCTTACGCCGCGCCTCTGTTGCTGAAAATTTTAAGTCCATCTCGTGCTTAAAAGGCCGTGATACGCAGGTCGCTCCAGTTGGTGTTCAGTTTAATGACGTTACGAACTATCAAAGTCTTTTAAATTGCGCGGCCGCTCCCAGTTGTGACTCGCGGGTTTATCCTATATTCAATCGCTGAATTTTCGCTTCGAGCGACAATTGTGTTATTCGTGGCTACAACGAGGCAATAATAATAGCATTAGTATTTATTCTGACATTGGATTTCCTGGAAATAATCAGTCGTTATCGCATTTCAAAACTCGCGTTTCGAAACAGAAGCCGTGATTCGCAAACAAATAGTTTTCATAAAGACACTCTCGAATACAAACGTATACCTTTTCTCGCGATGCACGCACACGATAATGCGCTCTTTCGTGGATATAAATTACGCACACGGAGTACCCTATAACTTGAGCCATGTGATACGAGAAAATGAACCCGTAACCCATCTTCGTTTATTCCGGTGTAATATAGGCACTATATCGTCCGTCATCCATGGCGAACATAAATCTCATTGCGCCGAATACCGTTTTATAATTAATGGTGCTGGCCCTTTGAGACACGCACGGTGAAGAAAATATTACTCTCATCTATTTTGGGGAATCGCCTCAAGTTATCATCTAGGCGTTGATTATTTCACCGACCATTCGTTGTCATTAATTTTTGCTTCTCGTACTCGGCTCATTCTCCCGCCAGTGGATAGCAGTGCTTTTTAATATTGCGCCGGATGCAGATTATTACTCGACCGAAGAACCGAGCAAAATTACACAGACGATATCATGCTAGCATTAAATAAAACCACGATAGTATTGTTAACCTCACAGACTCAACATGGTGATATCATTTTTCTCGACGTCATTAATTCCACTGGACATTGTGGTCTCCGTTTGCGAAGGAACGATGAAGCATTTCCTGTACTACCTAATAATTTCACGTAACGTATCATCACTCCGTTTGACTTAAATAGGTATTATTAGGCGCGTCCCTAATTAGCTGCGAAAGACAGGAAGAGAGGAACGAAGAAATATTACGACACCGTCGGTTTTAAATGAGCCCGTCGACGTAAAGCCGAATACAAGCCGTACAAAAATGATTTACATGATGAGGTGACGATATTCTTTCAGTCCAGGCGTCTTCTCATTTTCATCAAAAACGCAGTTAACGCCAGGAGCTGTTTATTTCACGACGGTTACTCCCTCGTATACAGCCAACATTTTTGTAATTAGCTTGCTCGCGACACCGTAAGGGAATGGAACAACGGAGGGTCGAAAACGCCGACCGAGACGAAATGGCGACGGTTTGTGGAAGAGCGCGCGCACGCGAAAACAACCGGAAATGTTGGTCGGCGTGAAGAACAGAGAGAGAGAGAGAGAGAGAGAGAGAGAGAGAGAGAGAGAGAGAGAGAGAGAGAGAGAGAG
>NW_022639494.1:793305-807061 GCF_010583005.1 Odontomachus brunneus | reverse complement strand
AAAGAGAGAGAGAGAGAGAGAGAGAGAGAGAGAGAGAGAGAGAGAGAGAGAGAGAGAGAGAGACGAGAACGGAAAAACGACGATAGGAGAGGAAAGGGTAAGGAAGAAGCTGATGAGCTTACGCGTGTGCGCGGTGGAGCGTAATGGGCGAGGGAGGAAGCGAAAATACCGAGGGGGGAAGGGTGGTTCGAGAGCGCCGCTGGTGAACCCGCAGACAGGACAGCAGAGAGGAGGAAGAAATTGCGACGTACGTGATACGGGGCTCTAATTGCTGCCGGCGCTGGTGATTATTTTTTAATTGCTGCGATTAAAAGAACAAGATCGCCACGCATCGGCGCGCGTATCGCGCGCGTTTGATGCGTGTAAAACGGCGCGGCGGGAGGGACACAAAACTGAGGGAAAAGGGTTCCGTGGCGCGGAATAGTTGCACGAAGGGGAAACGCGAATCGGCCGTTTACATCGGTCACGCCGCCGCTCGAATCTTATCCCTCTTGTGCCGACCGGAGGGATGGTCCCAACTGTGCGACGTGTAAATTATACCTGTACTTTGCAAGTGGGTATTTTTCAAAGTGACGATTATTGTCGCTAATGCGATCGCTCTTCTGTTTCCTTTCGAGCGTGGCTGACACGTTTGTCGATATAGACGCAACACTCGTTCTCGAACGAGATTGCACTCCATATAGGCGCCAGACACGTTGCAACAGAGCTAATGCTTCCACGACTGTCAATTGTTGACCAAGAATTTGTCATTCACTACTGTGCGATTATCGACAAACAATCGAATGCCTACTCACGCAGCGCGGTTTATAATTTTCAACAGTGATTTTTATAGAGGGAGTGACACTTGTATTCACTCGTATCCTGTGCAGAAATTTTTGATAAATTTGACACATTTCGCATATCCTGGTTCGTTCACTTTGTGTTAATTTAACACGAGGCAAACGTGTTAGCAAATACAAACACAACTTATCTATACGCTTTATACATAAATTGTATTACTACGACACTTGGACATGGTGAATATGTGAATTCAACACAACCAAAACATTTAACACAATGTCCAGATTAACACACCGGTATGTTAAAAATTTAACATGCAATTTCTGTACTCGGGTACGGATTTCAATAGAAGCACAAAATATTTGTTACCGCGTATAAACGATAAATTACATTCTCTACAACGCGACTTGTTCTTTTCGCTCAAATCGAAATCGCTTTCGGTCGTGCATTTATTTCAAAACCGCAGAAATTAATCGATGATGTGGAAAAACCGCGACCCATTGATCGGAACCGCCGCAGCTTTTCAACGCACTTTGACCTCTCTACGACTTTTCTACGTGGAGTTATTGACAAACAGCGAGTCGTTTGCGGCACGGGGTTACAATGTTACGCGTCGCTTCTTTTTTGTTGTGGCACCGCCGTTCCCGAAGCGAGAGAGGTGTCAAGTCCGCGGATGCACTACAAAGTGCTGGCGCGCGTCAGCAGCACGGGTCCACGTGCCGCTAACCGAAATGTCGAACACTTCGAACGTTCGTATCTGGGCGAAAAGTCAACGTACGAACAGTGAAACAAACGCCATTCTTCCCGGCGTCGCGCGCGCCAAACGTTCGTGCTGGTCGCGTTTGCTCCGATCGTGACACGTGTGTATGACGACACACGATGTTATCGTTGTGTAAAGAGAATACATTTAAATGAGGAAACGGTAAGTGCCAGGAGGCTTCAGACGTCATAAGACGCGCAGATTCCCGTGCAATCCATCGTTTCTCTCAGATGCTATGCACATAATTCCGAGAAACCTGAAACAATATTATACAATTAACGCGTCCAGCGCTGAGAAATTCTCCTTGACTAATGTACCGTTGCAAATTCTCGGTCATGAATTATTCGTCAGTGTTGTATCCGAGTTATCATGCGCTCGTGACGCAATGCCGGGCCAATGCTGGCTACGAGTATCGTAAAATCCTACATGGGACTTTGCTTGAACGGGACCGCTTTGAGAGAGAGGCAGCCTTTGCTTTGTGTTCCGTAAAAACGCGCAATTTTCTTGGTCCTTAAATCAACAGCGTCGCCTTTAGAGAGGAAGAGAGCACCCTCGTAAGACTCTGGCTGTACATCATCGAGTTTATGTTACGAGTTATTTCCATACTTTACATAAATCCACCGACGCCGCCTCCACGCGTGTCACCGGCCACGAATTTATTCGCCAATCCTTCACGACCGACTTTATTGCATCTTAACTGCAGACATTAAATCGGCTGATGTAATTAACGTCTTTCCGCTCACGTGGGACGCGCGAAACTTTCTCTCTCCCTCTTAAACGCGCGCGCGCGCGTGTGCTACGTAAACCTCTTCGCGCAATCTCGCAGAGTCTTATAATAATACATTAGACGGCTAGACTGGTGAAATATGAATGAGGCGGAACAGCACTACGTGAAACAGGAAGTGGAAGCTATAGTATAATCGCGCACCGACGCCGAATGGCCGCGATACCGTCGTTTCTTCGTAATGGATAACAATGGCGTGAAATCGATATCGCGTACATAGTCGTTCTTCAGACTGTGACACGAAGACCGCGTCGGTTGCAAAGTAACAAAAGAGTGAAATCTGATCTGACCGTTAGATTTTTTATAGTCGTCAATCAATCGGAGCGATTGATACTTAAATCTCCCGTCTCGCGCGTTTTTGCGACGCTCCTTTGAGAGAGCACGGCGAATATACGTCACTCGGGGCGAGATTTTTTTCCATAATGCGAGCGCGTCTCGGGGTATTAAACACGGAGACGGGGGAACCTTCGGCGCCATCGCCGACGCATTAGTCGAGACATTAGCGGCAATATTGAGTTACTGTCGCACTACTATCTTATTACTATCGAGTTACTATCTTGGACCAGCCGATACGACGAAACGATGTGTAATCTGGCGGAAACCGCACGGACAAAATTGCACACGCAATTCTGCTCGTTAGATAACCGCATTACGACGGCGGAAAAGTATTGAGAATACAAAATATGATGCGACGCAACAGGTTCGTTAAACGTAGCGCATCGAACATCTTCTACGTGGCCGCGGTGTGTCCGACGTGAGCCGATGTCTTAGACCATCCTCTATTATTCATCTCGAAAAGTGCTTTCGCAACAATCGGCTTTCTCGGCGCGCAGGCGCGATGAAAAAGATATTAATCATTGTGCGCGTTCCCACACGCGAACTCGCCAAGAAGCAATTAAAATACGGTACAGCGCACTTTTATCATTTCCCATACGCACAGCGCACTTTTATCATTTCCCATACGCACAGCGTGCGCGCGCCACAAATGTCAAGTAGCTTATCCGTAGCGCTCGAAGCGTTCTGCGATTTTTTATCTTTAACTTTAAATCATACAAAACCGTACGAAAATCAAGACGTTGATAGATCTCAGATGTGCGGCAGGAAATGACGGCTCTTGATATCGTCACGATCTCGCCACTTGTTGGTCGCGTCGCGCCAGAGATCTTTAGATGCCGGAACGCCGCGCGGAACGTTAGCTAATGAGTCGGTCGCTTTGAAACCGGGCGCTTGTCTCTTTTCGCGCGCGCCCAGCGAGATCGTACGTGGGACGCGCGGCTATGCGAGGTTAGCAATAATTAATTTCAAAGTCGCTTTGAAGTCAGCTGCGATGTACACTTCGTCTCTGCACGGGCGGTAGCATAATATATAAACGTGACTGGATATCCGCGAATCCGACATCGCAGGGTCCCAGCATCCCGCATCTGGGTATCGTCATCGACGCCCAGTTTTGGTTAACCCGCGCCGCGCACAATGTGTGCACCGGTGTAAACGGTTTGATGGGAATTTGAGTCAATTAACGTTTCCACGCTCGCCGACGTGAATTATAAACAAAGCGTTTATACTGTAGCATCTATCTGTAGTAGCGAGAGAGAGGGGAGTCGGCGCGCTAACGAGTGAGCCGTGCAGAACGCGGCTCTAAATGTTTTCGAGGTGATTGATTATGACGAGCGTGCGAGGTCCGTTTGATGGCGTTTGTCGTAATCGTCGAAGAGAGTAATGCGATTCCTTTTCCCGATGTCGTTCGCGTGTCAATGAACGGAGAAAACCGACACGCTGTCTCTTCACTTTTCCTCTCGCGACTGAAATCTATCATATTCTCGAGAGTAACTGCTTCAATTTTTCATTCAATTTGAAGCAGACGATGTAAGAGCAATGTCGCGCGAGCAACAGATCGAGCAACAGATTCTCCTACGAGAGAGTCGGAATACTTATCTCACATGTTGCAATTTCATTCTTGTGTGCGCGCGTAAGAGGCAGATTTATCTCGTAGCTTCGAGAATGGTATAAATAAACAAATGTACTTCTTACGTTGCTTCACATATCGATATTCGATACGTCTCGGTATCGATATCTCGGTGGCTGGTCGGATTTGCTCGAGTCAGTTAATTCGGATCGCCATGCATATTCTCGAAAAAATTGATCCTCCTCTGATTTATGCATACACGTGCTCGCGGCTAAGTCGGTTACCATTCTGCAACTTTAATTAATCTTGCCTTGCGGAAGGAAGTTCTGTATTAATGCTGAGCCGATTCAGGTCGACGTAGACATCGGAGCAGTTCCTATCGATTGGGCCAATTAAATACGGTCTAGCTAGCAAACAGCGTCGCCGGTTTAATTCCGACCAAGTCGGTATTTTGCGTGACAAATACGCGGTTATAAGCCTCTCGTTAATAGTTGCGAATGCCACGCGCAACTATAGATACACCGGAACAATCGCAAAATGCGACTGTTTATAGTTGGCCGGTGGGGAAGAGAGAGAGAGAGAGAGAGAAAGAGAGAGTAATTACCGCGAACGCGAAACGCCGCTTTACAGATGGAATTTCCGTAGTGAGTAAATCTAAACAGCACGATTTGATGCAATATATACCATATGTATTCCTAATTTAATCATACCTAATTTAATCATACCTAATTGATTCCACAGTTGCAAACTGCTGCATGCCAGTCCTCGTTACGCGTCGGGCAAGAAATTAGTTATCGATCTCTGGTATGTTGAGGGGAAAGGATTATGTAATTCTTCCTTAAATTAATCTCACGAAATGTATGGAACGAGCGGCAAGTTTGTAAGAAAACAAGCGTCTCGTAACAAAAAGATATACGTATATAAGCTGAACCCTCGGACGGTGTACTTCCCCCGTTAAGTTTTCTTGTTAATGATTTCGTGCAAGTTAGATGGGAACAAGTTTCCCGGGGTAAACTAATCGACATCCTTTTAGTCTTTCTCGAGCTACTTCCCGCACGCTACATTTCCTAAGTAGATTTAATGCAAATGGAATGCTAATCAGCAATGAACTAAACACTTTGTCATTAAAACTTACTAACGCCCGCATCTCCGCCGAATATATCCATGTCAAGTATTTTTGACTTTCATTATAAATTATATTATTCAATCGAATCTTGGTTATCTTTGCGAGACGATATTCAGATTAAGCTGTGCCGTACGAGATATCGTTCGATTGCATGGACTAAAGCAATTCCTTTTTTTCTCTTTTTTATTTTCGAGGACAATCGACGAAAGAGCGAACGGGCCACCGTTCCTACGAGGAAAGCACTCGACGCGAAATTAGCTTCCCGTTTGGACGGTTTCGAGAGTCGTGACACAATAGACGGGTTATAAATGTTGCAAGATCGTTCGAGACGTAGCACCGGCAGCCCTTTCAATATATCGCGAGCTGACGTATTGGTTCGTATTTTCCGGTCGATGCCGTCTTCGAGTCGCGTCGAGGTGTTATTGCGAAGGGCAGCTCTTCGTGAAGAAGGGCCCAGCCTCCGTGGCTCGCCGCCGTTAACGACGTCGTTACGCGTGCAAAGCCGCGAGATCATCCCACCTTCGGCATCTACATTCGTAGGAGATACGTGTGGTATGCGCACGTGCTTGCTACAGTGGCGGATGCGTAAATGCGTGGCGGAACGAGCTTTTCACTGTTGCTCGAGACATCTGGTGACCAGTGAAATTACGACCTCCGCTCGATCGGCGTTTCCGCCTCATCAACGATCGTAAATCAGGATTAAAAGATCGTCGCGAGTCGAAGTAAATCATGACGCTCCGGAATCTTCGGAGGGTTACTCGCTTGGCTCCCTGAGAATGCGTCGTTCGCCTTTTCTGGCGCGTCGGTACCTTTGAATCTTTCTTCGATTTGTCGCGATTAATTCTATCTTTCCGGGACGTAGCGCGTAGTGAATGCATGTGAACATGCATTCACGTGTTTACATTTTCTCTTAAGTGACCGATAATAAAGCGAATGAGCGGTGCTGTTGGGAGAAGAGCAAAATATTCTAATTAAAATTTTATTAATTATTTTCCTCGCTGTGTGTTTGTGGGGGGAGAGGACGAGTATACAACGGTTATACAACCTCTTTTTCAGTTATTTGAAAAGAACTTAATCGACTCGAGAATTAAGCGCCACGTCGACAAAGTACCGTGCGCATTAAGTTCACGTCAAGCAAAGACCCGGTGACAAGGCCAGTTTTTGTGGAAGGACTAACCACTGCTCTTAGAAGCTTATTAAGTAACGAAATACTGCTCACGGGACTCTAAAGAGGTGAGACAGACAGCTAATGTTCTCGGTTGAATAAAAGACAGGTTCGCGCGAGGACTGGCAGATCAAACAAAACCCGTTCCCTCCCTCGGCGACAAGGGAACGCTTGTCGCCGAACAGCGAACACGCGGAGTCGCGTTGTTTGTTTCTGCAAAACGATCCACTCCGCGCGTGAGTTACGATCGTCTGAGGCTCCTCTCTCTCGATCCTCCTCGGACCACTCTCAGCCTCACAGTCTGCGTGTGAGGTCCTTGCGAGCCACGGCGGAGCTTTTCTATGCGGACGCGCGTATATATAGCTCGTCGCATTATTCCCTTTGAGCATAGTCCACGCTTCCATACTCTCACCTTCTTCACCTTCAACACCTTCCTCTTGGCGGCGTCAAGGTTAACACGTCGTCGTTTTTCTGGGACCGCGGAGTTTATCGTTCTAGTCGGTCATGCCGCTACCACTTCCTCCGGACTGTTAGGTAGACGCGAGTACGAGTCGTAAAAACGAACGAGCAGAGTTCCTCGCGGTACCTTACGGTTACATTTTGTCCGGGGAATTACGTCGGCTGATGCTCCAGAAAGTTTCCGTGCGCGCGCGCGGTTTGTTATTTCCCGATCTTTAATGACAGCCGTTTGCAAATTATGAGTTGCCAACACGTCTTATTATCTTAGTTGCGAGCTAGGTTGCTTCATTGTGAATGCTATTTGCATTGCATTGTCTTCTTTTTTCCTTTTCTTTGAATTGTGACGTTCTCGCTTTTTAATTTCATCGTTGCGAAGATGCGAGAGTTCCCGCGAAGCCGAATCTATCGAAAACAATCAATCGTATCGTCGAATCATCTTCCGACGATTCCGGTAAATAATTCAAGGCTAAGGGCGACAAGATTCGTCCATCAACCTGGAAAATGGCATATTATGAAGGAACTCCCGGTACTTGGTCGTTGTACATTATACATGAATGAGAGTAAGGCTTCTCTCTGCCGCATAAAATTTTCAGCCTAGAATTTCAGACAAACGTTCTCAACGGCGGACGACATTCGGAGGACCCTATACGTGCGTGCATGCGTGCGTGCATGCGTGCGTGCGTGCGTGCGTGCGTGCGTGCGTGCATGCGTGCGTGCATCTTGAGGTCGGAGCCCATTATGTAGCTCGCAGTCCCGGGTGCTCTTTGCTCACCTTTCTTGTTTGCGTGGCTGCCTGCCGCCATCGCGCGCGACGACACCAACGCATCAACGCACCTTTTCTTTGACTAATGCCTCCCCGAACGATCTCGTCGCTACCTCGTCTTTCGCGCGTCTCGTTAGCGAGAACGAGTGCCGCGAAGCTTCGAGACTTGCTGTCCGACGATCGTTACCGGCGATCGTTCATTGTCAGCGTTGAGTGCTACGAGCGTCGCGCACGACAAAGTCATTAGATTTTTTTTAGATTCTTTTCGCCGATGCCCACGACCCGATATCTGTGCGATTTTTCTTCATCCTACATGCAGCATGCACGTGTACATGCAGCCGAGGCGAAAGCCTCCGCGCGCTGTCGGCGAACGTGGTCCTCGTCGTGTCTATACGTAACGGTTAGTTAGTCTATACACAACAGGGACACTACGCTCGGTATCAACTCGATCTCGCACAAACTCCAGTTACCCCGAAATCCACGGGCAACTTCCGACAGTGCACTTATGCACGGCGGGAATCTCCGTCATTGCGCAACGTTCTCGTGAAAGGCGCGTTAACCTCCGGGACGACAATGGTCATCCGTTCGCCGCGGAGACGCTTGTGCCGTGGTCCGAGAGAAACTAACGCTTCCTCCCGCTGTCCTATCTCCTCTCCTCTCCTGGCTCTATCCTCATTCCACCTCGGTACTCAGACGGACCAAGAGTGCTTCGGGATCCCTCGTTTTCCTCCCTGGCTATCCCTCCAGCTGCAGGGTTCCTCCCCCGAGCCATTCGTTGGTACACTGTATCCCCCTGTGCTCCAATTACGAGAAGGAATGCTCATTTGGTACGCGACGGGGGACCCATAATGGTCAGCAACCACTCGAAACTATTATCGACCCACGGATTCTCTCCTCTAAAGCACATGGACGCGACGACCCGCCCGCCCCCGAATTTTTAATCCGACTCCCACCGACTACCAATCTCTCGGAAAGCACTTTCGGCCAACGGCTGCGTCTTGCACGTCGGTGTAGACGGCTTGCATTTCTTATCACGGTGATGGTGCACGCCACTGGAGTGGAAACACCAATCGTGCGATGGAGATTGCGATGCTAACCTCCGGGAAAAGCCTTTCTACCGCAGCCCCCCGATCTCCTCCCTCTCTCTCTCGCCGATCTCTCCTCCGTCTCCTCCTTTCTCTCCCCTCGTCGCAGTCTAGGTGCTCGGATTCCCCCATCTTGCATATTCGATGTCTCGATTCCGGAGCATTAGGTCTGCCAGTTTTGCATGATTAGATGGATGTTTCATCGTGATCGTTACTCCGACGTTATACGTATAATCCGTGAGAACCAGAGCACTGTAGTTATGGAATCTTGGTCGCGCTCGCACACATTTCACGCTCCCTTGTATTGGATAATATGGATCTCGAGTCAATTATTTTACGATAACGAATATCTCGTAAAAGAGCAATTGTTTACAAAGTAAAACACCTTTAGATTATTAATTTCGTGTACACATTTAACGTGTACACACGTTGAGTAACTCTCCGAAAGTCGATTAAAAGGTTTCCAACGTTGACCAAGCGACAGCACAAACGTCGCTGTCGTCGTAACACATGATTCAGTATCTACTTAAAGTCTCACTTGACAGTTATTTAAAAATGTTAACGATCGTGCGCGCGCGGCGAGTGGAAACCGAACGCACCAAGTACAAACACAGGTTATTCGAGAGAGGAATTCCTCTTTCATTGCGCGACGTGGAGGACATACTTGTCGCTTTGGAAGCGCGTAACGAACAATGGCCCATTTCGACAACAGGATGGAACAAATTGGTAATGAACGACACTGTGGATGCCTCCGCTCTCCTTGCTTCGTCGTCTTCTTCTTCTTCTCTTCCTTCTTCTTCTTCCTCTTCTTCCCCCGACTGTGAGGCAATTCCGACGCCTCCGTACGCCAAGACGTGTGCATGAATGATTGAGACGTCCGCGAGCGAGTCTCGCGCGTCCAACTTATATTGGCTCGAATAATAACAATCCTTCACGTGCTCATTTGCGAGCGCGCGACGCCGAACGATATCAGCGACGCGTACGAGCGTGTTGAGCGTACGTGAAAGTTGACGCGAGAAATAAGGAAGTCGTATAATCCCAAGGCTGCAGGTGTCGTAAACGACGGTTTAATTCATTTTCAGAAATTGAGACAGGTATTCACACACGCCGGTCGTATCGCGTGATCACATGTGACGTTATCTCATTTCTCGTCAGGGATTTTTATCGGGACTAAAGTGCGCAACGTCTCGTGCATCGGACTGTTGCCCAGCGACACTAATGTTTACCATTAAACGCTATATAAGACACGCTCACGGCGTTTATTAGGTGTAAGAGCACAATTTCTGCTGGCGGAACGAGCGAGATCGTTATCTCGATATCGGTTCAATTAAGAATTTTTATCATTGCGACGTACGTTTCTTGCAGCAAACGGTAGCGATCCGACAAACATGCCTGCAACGATAATCGCGTGGTATGGTGGTAATGATGAAAAAGGGTGTTTTAGCACGTTTTGTTGAAATTGTTGAAACGTTTGCGTTTTTGCAGCACGATTTAATGCGCGGAGTCCTAATTGCGCAATCACACTTTAATTCCGCCAGCTGAACGGACAATTTAGCAAAATGGTAATTAACGCGTCAAGGATGTATGCTTCGGTGCCTCTATTGTCTCATGTCTTTCGCAACAAAAGTCTTCCGTTAACAATGCGCCAGCATGCAGGCTCTCTTACGTATCAGGTACATGCTTGTTCACGAACGCACTCTAGCTGCGAAGTAGCGTGCGCGTATATTGTTGATACGTACAACAGAGAGTGAGCAAACAGTTTTCTCGTGTTGCCCTAAAGTTGCTGCTTGGCGACGAGAGGCCCTTTCTAAAGCGAGCAATTCAATTACCCGCAACTCCAACTTCCGTCCTTGTTTCCAGCCGAACTGCGTGCGAGTACCGATATTCATGAGAGGGGAACGCGATCTAAATTGTCTTGTACCGCAGAACGGAGGATGATTAACAAAATTGCGACGAACAAAATGAAAATTCGTTCCCGACCGGGTTTGCAGTGCGCGCTACAACGAAACGGCGTTCCACGGCGTTGTTTTCCCAAATGTCGCTCGCGGCGGATATATCGCTTTGTACTACAATGCGATTATACTCTTCTGCTCACATCGTACAAACGATACAGCAAGAAAAAAAAATCTTTCAATTTCAGATAAGGACAAGATGAAAAAAGATTTTTCTTTTTTATTATTCGCGATATGCGAGAGCGCACAAAGCGAGAGCCTTCACAGTCAATTTTTACGACACCTTTGCACTCGAGAGCAATTCGACAGGCGTATAAATTACAAACTGTACCGCAAAAAAGAGAAGCCGCCATCGGTCCGACACACACAATATCGCCCGAGCTCTTTTCACCCTCTCGTTTTGGCGCGCGCTTTCTCTCTCTCTCTCTCTCTCTCTCTCTCTCTCTCTCTCTCTCTCTTTCTCTCTCGTTCTTTCGTGACATTCTTTCTCGTTCTGCCGGTGTCTCGAGACAATTTCGGTCCTCTTTAAACGCTCCCGCTCAATGCACGCATACACCGCACACAGCTAAGCACGCGTCCACTTTTACACGCACAAAGGGCGACGTGACGCGGCTGGATACGCACAATCAGCCCGCAGTGATTGAGGCATTCAAGGCGTGGGCACGCACTCTTACGCGCACTTACGCACGATTCACTGTGGGATTCTCACGCTCTTCACAAGCTCGGTTATACGCTCGGTGTGGAGAACATTACCGAGCCGCAACCACCTCACAAAGTAATTGTTACGTATAGGTGATACGATACCGTAAATCTCGGGACGCGTTCGTAGCTCTTTGTCTAGCTTGACAACGTCCGTGAAAGATATTAAAGTCTCCGAGTAACGCCGCGTTAAATTATCCGTGCTGACTATTACGATTCTTAATGCGTTTTTATTTCACCGTTTGAAATTTTCACGGGACTCGGAGCGTTAGTTTACATAATTCGCGTGAATGCATCGTGTCTGGCGATAAATTACTTGGGACAGCTTTCAGTCTCGAGACGAAAAGTTTAGTTCGCGGGATCTACCTGCGAGTGACAGTTCCATTAACAAATTTGCACCGGGGCCTCGATTTTGCCGGTGCGCTCTTTTTTCCTCGTAAACCCATCGCGCCGCGTTTCGGCGGCTGGTCGCGCCGTGAGAGTCGCCATTGAACGCGCGGGAGGTAATCTCTCGGAGCGGCATTTCTTCCCTTGCCTCCAACTTTAATTACTTCGTTTCATTTTAAAAGGGCGGGTAATTAGGAGGTAGCAACTCTCTCTCTTTTTGCCTCCCCCCACTCCCTTACTCTCTCTCACGTCATATCTTTCCGAGTCGAGTGAGACATTCGCGAAGAGCGTCGAATCCGGTGTCCCATCCTCTCCTTAGCGTCAGTCTCTCATCCGGGAGTCGCGTAGCTCATCTCCCTAAAGAGCGCCGATCTATTTATTGATAGCGCCGCGCCGCGCCGCGATGGCCGCCAAGATTAATCGCACGGTCATCTGTAGCGGTCCCCGCTCTCTCTCCGCTTTTATTAACTCCGCTCGTTCTGCCCTTCCAATATCACATTATTGCACTCCGCCGCCCGCAGCGTCACCGTAACGCTCTCTCGAGTGTAGACGGTTGCTCATCTAGCCTCTCTCCTTTTTCGATTTAGCTCTTCGCTTTCCGCCTCCTCGACCGTCGTCTCGTCACGACGAGGTCTCCGCTCGATGCTTTATTTCCACCTGCTAGAATTGTCCACAATGCGCGGCAATAACCGAGAAATCGACGTTCACGTTGATACCCCGCACCTTCCGCCCACTCGTAGTCACGACAAAGCGTCGTCTCGACGTTTCTGCGCCCGAGTCACGGTGCCGCTCCGATGTGTGTCTCCTCTTAAGATCCGATACATTACGATATTTTGCCGCGACACCGATATATCCGAATTGAACCAGTCCCTTTATTGACGTCGCGGCAGAAATAATGTCGTATTTTATGTATAGAGTCTTCTTCGCTGTAAGGATA
Source organism: Odontomachus brunneus (assembly GCF_010583005.1). Taxonomy (NCBI): domain Eukaryota; kingdom Metazoa; phylum Arthropoda; class Insecta; order Hymenoptera; family Formicidae; genus Odontomachus; species Odontomachus brunneus. Next base: position 794,261 of record NW_022639494.1, on the reverse strand, counting down.
CAAAAGCGGCGACATGTAATGCGATTTGTAACGCAATTTGTAATACGGAGTGACATGAAAGTAACATGATTATTTTAAAAATAGAGATACGCGTAGAAACGGAGATATTTCCGATTATCGGAATGCATTTGTTGTAAATATCGCGTAGCTCATTGGACTTTGCTAACAATAAAGGTCGCTACGAAAACTGGTGCGCTACAGAAGGAAATTCACGCGTTCTCTTCGTATTTAGAATAATAACGCGAATGCAAATATTTGCAGAGTTAATAAGCGATAATGTTTCCGAGTTTCTCTCTCTCTCTCTCTCTCTCTCTCTCTCTCTCTTTCTTTCTGCGAGCCCTCGCAGTTAGCAGTATGCAATTTTTTTAATCGTTCATAAATTGTAAATGTTGCGTTTAATATTTTGGGTCCAGAGAAGTCGGCGCTCTTTTATCCCGGCGCGGTACTCCCGACTTTGTATTTCGTGCGACCTTTCTCGTAGCGCGCCGGTGTACGGTATTAACCGTTAAAGGAAAGCCAGAGGGATAGGGAGAAATTCCCTATTCTCCAGCTAATTTAGCAGAAATCTGATGGTCGCGACCGATGCTTCGCCGGTCGTCACGATCCGTGCATTTAGAAAACTCATCTTCCTCCCCGCTGTGTAATTTTGCAATTTCACGAGATCCGCGCGACGTCCTGAATATCAAAGTGGTAGAATTGCGCGGTGCGCACTCAAGTATGAACCTAATAGCCACGGCCGATGTAGTTCTTCGGCAGTCGCTGCACGCATCTCCATCTATTTCTATTAACGTCGGCCACACCTCGCACGATCTAGATTACCCTGGGAGATGTCTTGCTTGTCAACATTTGTTATTGCTTTATAGCTCGACTCGCACGCCGTTCCCAACGGACGTCGTTACGCGCCGCTGTGTGTTGCTACGTCTTGCTCCTCCTCCTCCTCCTCCTCCTCCTCCTCC
>NW_022639494.1:779718-793295 GCF_010583005.1 Odontomachus brunneus | reverse complement strand
ATTAATTGTGATATAATACCGAGAGATAGAGTCGCGATACATTACCGTAAACTTGACGATCTGTCGGCGGAGCTCATTACGCGCCGCAGGTGGAGATCTTTGACGCGTTTCGAATGAGACTCTTGCCTAACGCGCTGTTTAATTTCCTCGACCCTATTAGTAAATCATATCCGTTTGAGTAATGATCGTGAAGGATCTAGCCGGGAGAGATTCCTTCGCGCGCGCTCGCGGTTATAGACTTTTCCCGGAGAGAATATATAATCTTTCTACGTAGCCTGGAGTAGTTACCGTCTCGAATTACATTATGGATGAAGGAGACCGTAGGAGGATTCACCGAATTTGTCAAAAGGGATCTCGACAGCGCGGATAAGGTTACTCTACACGTTATGGTCGACGCGCATTGTCCGAGCACACATGCGTCGCTCCGATTTTTGCGATCCATCGAGCTAGATATCTCGTTAAGGTGTACATATATATCATGTATCCCGAAGAAACAAAGTGGGAATAATATTCGCTCTCTCTCTCTCTGCCGGCTAAATAAAAATCTCTCCGTAATCTTATATGGGTCTACGATCAGAGTTACCGATACTTGCGATATGCGTATCAGCGAAAATGGCACATAAAAGGACGTCTCGAAAAAGTTACTTGACTCTTAATTAATTCTCAATTTTACTATACACAAATATCTGCCAAATTTCACTCCTGATCTCGAGATCCCGATAAAAAGTACAGGAGATGCGTCGATATCTAAAAAGCACTCGCCCGGCAATTAGTATTCGACGATGCTGCGCGAATATTTTGCAAAAGATAATCCGCGATAATTGACCTCGATAGAGGCTGCTCGTGTAGGATCTTCCCTGTCGTGCTAGTTTCCAGCGAGATTTATTCCGCACACTTGGCGAATCGGGCGTATCTTTGAATTAAGTTACAGCAGAACCCGGCTGGCCGGCCGGCGACAAAAGGAAAGGAAGGAGCAGATGCTACCCGGCAGGGGAGGTCTGTCGCGTTCCTCGTGTTTTTATAGTCCTCGCCGGTCCACACGAATCCGGGAATTCTCTCGGCGTAAACGAATTAAACCGGCTCGCTCGGCTATCTGCAACCAAGTGCTTCCGGGCTTCCGTCGGAACGACGCGCGGGAGATAGGAAAGCGACTAGAAACGGGGAAGTACGCGAAAGGGTATAAGAGACTGCTTGCGAGCGAGCGAACGAACGAACGAACGAGCGAACGAACGAATGAACGAACGAACGAAAGAGCGAACGAGGGAACGAACGAAGGAACGATGGCGATGTTGCGAGGAGCCCCGTCGAGTTTCCACCGAGGATTAACAAAACCTGCCCGACTGAGGTCCATTGTCTCGCCTCGTTCTCCTTCTTCGATCCTCGCCGCGGAGTTTCTTAGCTAATTTCTTGGCGCGTGCTGCCGCCTGCCGACAGGAACAAGGGCAATTGCGAATGAACGAGCGAGCGAGAGAGAAAGAGAGAGGGAAGGAGGGAGTCCGAGAGGAGGAGCTGAGCGAAGGCGGGTAGGTGCCACGGGGTTGAGACACCTCGTGGATAAGGTCGAAAAGGTAATCAAACTCTCCCTACCGTGGCTATTAATTACCGCCTGCCGCTTACGCGGCCCGAATTCCAAAACTCGTCGTTCTCGACGTAGAGACGCTCTCTCGGCAGCCGCATTGCCTGAAATTCGAAGCTGCAAAGTGCAAATATCGCGCCGTAGGAGTCGCGCTCCTACGAGCGTTTGAGTTTCTAATCTGTAATCTTGACGTTTCGTTCTTGAAACTTGGCCAATCGGGATCCACGGCATAACGACCGTGTGTTGGAACAGCACATGTTCCATATTCGGCACATGCGCCACCAGAATCGCGACGATACTGATAACGTAGGAGATATTTGCTTAATTGTATAATTAGTTAAACAGAGTCTCGTTTGGAATCTATATTATACCGCGATTATACATGCAGCACAGGTGGATTACAGAGTTACTACACAGCAGAGAAATGATACATTTATAGCAATTTTATACTTACCAGAGCCCATATGGATAGTAACGCCGCTTTTCGGACATTGCTTATTATTCTTTTCCTTAAAACGATTTCAATGTCACGTAAATCATTTGTCAAGCATTAAATCATCCCGCTCCTTTATCCTCTATTGTTTTACATTTCCATTATTCATGCTTCTTGTCCAGTATATCATTATTCAAATGTGTCTTGCGTTATCTTAGTCTCCGTCTCTCCACGTCACTATATATCATACAATTTGTTATTCCTACATTCTTGCGTTTGCTTGCCCATACTGCACATACATCTCGCAGACTGTTTTGATTCCGAAAAGATCGTATCTTACGTCGTTTCGATTTAGAAAAATTATCAAGCAACTTCTCGGTTGTCACACGAACATCTCGCCATCCTTATGTTCTCTCTCGTTTATCAGTGCTCTCTCATTCGTCCTCGTTTGCACGGCTCAAACACGTGACAGCCGAGCCGTACAAATACGCCCGCTCGTGGATTTTCGTCATTTCAATTTCATATGCGGCCAACAAATGCATACGCCGCGACGACTGATCCCGTTTACCCCTAATACACGATCAGTACGGTTCAACGGATTCATATATCACGCTGCGGCGTCGGGAGCCGGGATCAAGTTAACCGTCCGGGTCGTTGTAACAATCGTTGAGTGCATCACGTAAGCGCCTTACGGTGTGTATGGCATTGACACACGGGGTGCAAGTAACCGCGCGCCCGCTATTGTTTTCGGCTTATAACCGCCCCTGCGCGCACCGAGCTTTCTCTCGCTCTCATTCTCTCCTCTCTCTCTCCCTCTCCCGTTCTTTCTGCCTCTCTCCCTCTCCCGCTCTATCGCTCCTTCTTTCTCGCGTATAACCCCGTCTTTTGGAGTTCCGATTCTCGCACAATGAGAGACATTCAACGGCCTCAGAGCCGTCTGGCCTCGTCACGAGAAGGAGAACGACGACGACAAAGTCGATCCTTTCAACGTAGCCGAGCCAGATAGAGAAGGATCTCCCGCGTCCCGAGAGCCTCGAAATACTTTTTGACTCAACGAGAGCAGTCGCGCCGCTAAAGATTCCGCGCTTAGAACCCATCGGGTTGACGCTCGTTATAACGGTCCAGTTGGTCGTTCGATTAACTGGAAACCAATAAGGACCGCGGAGCGACAAGGAGCCAGAGAACGCCTCTAACAATAAAAGTCGCTTCGAGATCGTTAGAAAGAGGGCGAAGGAAGTTGACTCTGCGGTTAACGGCGGTATCGTAGTTTCTTTTTCAGTAGAGCTCTCATTGTTTCGAGTGCACTTTCCGTGACGGTGATCGATCGTCTAATAATCACCCGGTTTAATCAGCGGTAGCTGTGGGAAAGGAATGCCGACGAAATAACGGGTCATTTTCGGGGTGCACTTAAGCGCGCACGTGTAATTGAATTCCGTGGCCGGGGACGGCGACCAACGCACGATTCTGTAATGTACCCGGTATATATACGTGGGCTTTTTAGACTTATTATATCGGGCAAACAAGAAGACGACATCTCGGTGTGGCGGTACACGCTACAGCTGCGCGCCTACAATCGGTGCTCCATATTTAGCGACGAGCTTCAACCTCTCGTGAGCACCGTCAAAGGAACGCCTTAATCATTCCCCCCAAGTTCTCGTGCGTATAAAATTACGGTAATGACGAACAGGCTATAATGATACGACATCAAACGTCGTAGCGTTCCCGGTGATTAGTGTCATTAACTTTTTTTCCCGCTGTTGATGTTAACCAAAGTTTCAGTGAAATTACTGACGAAAAAACTAACCCGGAAAAAAACTCGGACGTATTTATTACGCGCTTTACGTCGCGCTTACGATGAAAAAAGACAATGACTTCAATACATTTCGCGAGCAGTTTAAAAATCAATTATTTCGACGATTATTCACCTTCATCTATTCGTCATTGCCGCGAATTTCGGTTTGTTGGATGAACGTTACAACGACAACGTTTCGGGAACATTTGAGGTCTCAATGAGCTAACGGGCGTTCGCGTGTTTGCCGAATGTCCGTGAAAATCGTGTTCAGCACGGTAGTAGGCAAAGCTACACAATAGGTAACTAATCGCTGATGGTGCTTCATACCGCTTGACAGCAAATAATTCTCTCTACATTCAGCTCTCTCTCGAGAGAGAGAGCGGGTATGGGTTGCTCAGTTATCCGATTCTCGATCAGTGTTCCGGGTTGAGTCAATTTTTTAACCGGTTTACGACAAATACTGTTTAGACAGGAAAAAAAACTTTTTTTCGTCTCATTTTCGCTTTAATTATTTGTGATATTGCGAGCGAACGTGCAGTTTGTACAGACTAATGAGATTTCCGCACAATTTCTTTTACTTATGAAGAATTACACTTTACTAATGCACAATATGAAACTTCACGTTCACTTTATTCAGGAGTTTACTCGGCTAACGGTTGCGTGACGTAGCTAGATAATACATCTCTTCAGGTAAAATCTTCTCTTCATCTATTCTCGGTAACGAATTAACGCTATTATATGCGGCATTTACTCGTTATTATACATTCTGTACCTTATGTTCCTCTGTGTTTAATCTCGCAAGTGGACGTGACAAATACGCTACAACGCGCACTGTTGGATGACTATTTAATGGCTCGCTAGAGAAAGAGTTTTTGGGGGACTAATGTGTGTAACACGGGTAATTCGTTAACGCATTTCGCTCTTTGTTAACCATAAATTCTAGACGTCACTCGCAATTCTATATTACGGGTAGTGCAATTAAGAATCAAGTCTCAACGCTGCTCAAACTCTGTGCAAATTACTCGTCGATCGCCTGCAGCGGGATGAATAATTTACACCGAATACCGAGGAGCCGAACCTAATTTCCAGGATAATTTCTGACAGAGATTCGCCTTGTCAGTTGGTTGAAATTTTGGAGATACGCGAGATACATTGTATCCTTCAGTACGGCAACGTCTTTCATTATTGATATTCGCGAGTCAAGGTGATTTTGGTTTGTCTGAAGGATTAAAATAACAACAAGCGTGCCATATGAAATTCTTGAGGGATTAATACCTTGCGATTATCTCATACTAGACTCCTTTGACTCCTTTCTGCCTAGCTGCTTGTTAGATAGAGTAACGTTAAATATTCAATCGACAGATTCAACGCAGGGAAGAGTACAGTTGTCACAATCGTCGCGCAGCATAACGTCAATCTTTCGTGTCTTTAACGTATTGCAATTAACGTATTGTTTATATTGTGCAACTGCACGCGACGGGAGTCACGCGCGTGCGGCGAGTAGACATCGCGAGGTATCGTCACGCCCGGCACCGGGCCGGTCGGCGATTCCGCGGCGAATTAAGCGCATAGTGGCGTACTACGACGGACGGCATTATGCAGATTCGTCCTGCCGTATAACGTCGGGTTTAGCGCCGTGCCGTCAACGCGTCCCAGCCGCGACATAAAGTCCGCGGAGTTATGCGCCGTTGCAGGCGGCAGCACACGTATCGCCGTCGTCGTCGTCATTGCTAGTGTCCTCGATACGCGACACGAAGGGCCGCAAACGTTACGTTAGCCGCGCGGTACCCCCCGCGCCAACGTATCGACGCGAAGTGCCGCTCTAGGCCCTACCGTTCCTCGGATTCCTTCACTTTTACGAGCCGAAAGTCATTTACACCGCGCGATTTACGGCTGCGTTTCTCCCATCCAGCCCACCGACCGGGTATCGATGCCTCGACGAAGAACCTTAGTCTCCGAACTCGACCTTTCCTCTCAGCCCCGCTCGTCGCGCGATGCACCTCTCCGCACGACCTCCGTATCGACCTTCGACGGGCACCTCGCGAAACGACTTTGCGAAATGCCGGGGTGAGGCTCCTGTTAACGCCTCGCGCCGCGCCAACGACTCGAGGGGTGTGATTCCGAATGGATCGAAGTTTGACGTTTAATATCTCAATAATTACTGCGCCAGTTTAGAAAATGGTAGAGGACCTTTCTACGTTCAATTTTACGAGGTCTTTCTGCGCATGAACGCTTAAATAAATTTAGACATCCTATACGTTCAAATCAGAGTAAAGTTCCTATTATTACAGTAAATTTTCGCGGTTTATTCGTTTGTAAAATTCCGGAAAAATTATCGAAATTTCATCCTTTCTTTACTGGTGTAGAAAATGCCGAGCAATATGAAATGTTTCGTTATTTAATAAAGTTGAAAAAAGTTGTAATGAGTAAGCAAAACGCATGTTTCTTAAGAACAATAACGTTTGAAAAGTTGGCCTGGGTGAATTTTACTCATGTTGAGGGTTCTAGGGTTAACACAGATTAATGTCCATTTCAACGCAAAGATGGAAACCGATGTTTTTAGTAGTTGCATGTTTACGCCATTTGATTTCTATCCCACAGAAGAACGTTTCGTTTGAAGCGCCATAATTTTCCCTTTCTAATGGTTTTTGTTTCAAGTCGCTACGACGTCTACAAGTGGAGATATTGACGTCTGTATCGATCCGCGCGCTCGATCGACCGGCGTTAACCCTTTCGCGCGTTGTAGGGTAGGTCAGAACGCGACGTGTGAGTGAAAACAGTAGCCGCATTCCGCGGAGTTATTTTGGGAAGCGATATCTCGTGCGTAACGGCAGCGCCGCCCGCCCCACTCTGCGGCACAGACAAGGTCGCTCCGGTTGTTTACCTCACTTTAGGAAGAGAACAGCGTGCAAATATAGCGTGTCAGCAACGCGACAACAGATGGCGCGCTCAGTCTGAGTCGACACCTGATGGCGATGCCGTGGCTTTAAACGCTTATAATTCGCGAATTAGTCGACGTAGTGACATGAAACAAAAATCTCTTTGGAAGGTAGAACGTTCTCGCGTGCGTCTACGCGTACCTGCTTCTCTTTCATCGCCTATTTGAAAGAGCCGAATGGCGCAATCGATTGAAACACAGTAAACACGAGCAACGCACAGTCTCTCTTTCATTCGCGATTGAATTGTTCAGATCCCTTTCTTCGTCTCGTCTATTGTAATGGTGACGAGATTGACGTTGTTACTATGGGTCGCTTAGTAAAGTAATAATTGTGATTATTTGCAAAATGACATGGAGAGAGAAAGAGAGAGTACTATTTTGTTGAATTTCATGAGCTATCCGGGAGCTCCGCACACGAGTGTTGGTACGCATTGTGTCAGACATTCTGTACATTTTGACAACGTCAATGAAAAAAATATACAACAAAAGGATTTTGAAGAGACAAAACTGCTTTGGTTTTTCGCTCTTTGAACAGCAAAACAAAGTCATTTCCTTGCGCGTAATTTATTTTGGAATGCAGTGTAGAGTGTGTTGAAAAATAACCAATTTCCAATAAAAACAATGTATTTGTTACCGTTTATTTATTATTACTGACAATATATTATATGTACCGGCAGCTTGACCCACTTTAATGAGAAAACGGTGAAGCGGAGAGACGAAGAGAAAGAGGGGTGACGGATTCTTTTTTCCGTGACTGGGTTAAATTCCTGATGCGCAAGGTCTGATAAAAATGTTATCAGGATGACGTTAAAACCGCGAACAAATTCTGCGGCGCATTTCGCCGAATTATCACGACCCAAATCGGGCTGTAATCAGACGCTTTTTTTTAACACGGCGGAATTCGCGTTTGACATGGAACGCATCGAGCGCGAATATGGTGCGCTTTGTATACATCTACGGCTCGGCCGTAATCCGCTAATCGTTGGCGGATCTCGGACATTCGCCGCGCCAAGTTCTCGTGACATTTGTTCATTCGTAGAACAGCGGTGTAAATTTTGCTTTGGATGTTATATTGCGCGGACGCGATCGTAGGCCGGATCGCGCGGCGGAGCCGGTGGGTGGAACAAATGGGATAGCGGCGTGAAACAGCGTAGAGGAGGGACCGCACGTCATAAGATTTCCGTCATGAAACAAACAACCTCCGTGCGGCCGAGGCGCACGAGGCGACCTTAAGCGAGCGTCTAATCATCGATCGGAGCCGAATGTAAATCCGCTTCGTTTGTCTTCCCGAGCTACACAGCGATTTACCGGGGCGCGCCCACCAGTCCTTCACGATCGTTAATGAAATTTCAATCTTTAATCGTGTCGCGCAAAAGTTATATCCGTCGGTCGCGCACTTTTTCAAATGAACGGAAATCGAGTGGAACGCGCCGAGTAGCGGCGAGCTGTTTGTATGCCGCGTGACAAAATCGCCGAGCTTTCGCGTTATGATGAAACTCGCGAAAAATCGCGGTTACCCGCCTGCGGCGTCGCCATTCGTTCTCGCGGTCCTCGTTCTTGAAGTAGAGCGATTTCCGCCTTCCGACCTGTAATCACTCGGTACAATTGGCGCTGGTTATGGCTCTCTCTCTCTTTCTCTTTCTCTCTTTCTCTCGATCTTTCTGCTCGAAGACTGACAATACGATAAAAAGAAGCAGAAACAGAGAGTGTATACTGTACGGGACGACTTTCCGCTGTCTATCTTCCGAACAATTAAATTCGTTTACAAACGGTCCCACGCTGCCGCGCACGGTTTGTTTTTAGATTCCGCAGTCCGGGCTTCTTTCTCTCCGAGCAAAGTTTCTTCAATTTCGCTTAACCGCGCAGTTCGGGCTGATTGCGGGGGCGAAATACAAACTCCGGCGTGGATTCTGACACAAACGCTTCGAGACCCCGCCGCGGCCGTAATCTCGAACGCAAACATGGTGTCGAGTTTTATCTCCGCTCGCGTAGCTCGCAATAAGGATTTAAGGTGCGAGTCGGGACGCTCTTAAGCGAAATCTTTCTCTTATCGTGACCCTCTTAGGTGTCTCGCGATAAAGGTGGGACGCGACGTTGAATTTTTTAAGTGTTCATGTTACGCGCCGCGAGTTATCGATAGATACGCGGTAATCGGATCATCCCCCTGTCTTGTCCCCCTGCCGAGTTAATCCTCACGTGTCTTCCCGCGACGCGAGAATGACGACGACGAGCCGACAGTCCAGTCCCCCGTGAGAAGGAAATGGGAACGAATTTTTTCAACTTTTCGTCGGCAGTCACGCGTCCGTCGCACCTTCGATATTAATTATGGGATAATCCCTTTGATGTCGGACCCTCGGGTTACGCTGCAACCCAGGAGGACACCGTAGGACGAGCACCGTATGCCGGCTCACCCTCCTTTTCACGACCTGCACTTGACGCGGCGGAACGAACAAAACGATTTTACGCGCCTTTGTGGCACACGATTCTCACAGGCCTCGAAATCGGAAGTCGCGGCATATTTCGCAATTAACCGAGTGTCCTCAATTTGGTACCGAGCGCATGGAAAATTCGCAGAGCGATGTTTTTATTGCGTCTCGAGCGAAATTGCATTACGGAGCTTACGCAACGCGACGAGTGCGAGAGGGAAATCTCGTGCGTTTTCGCGCGCGCAGTTCATTATGCGATCGAAGAGAAGCAAACATCGGCTAATGGGGGAATTCTAGTAATTAGATCGTGGTACGCGCGCGCTGAAGAGACGAACGGTGGGAGGAGTACCTGACGGCGCGGGCGCTGCGAGACACATTGGCAAAAATCCTTCCGCCATAATAATTTCGCTAACTAGAACGCCAGTAATTCTCCAAATACAGCTACCACGTACCCGCTTCTCATTACGCCAGGTCAACGAGCTCATTCTCCGATACGTTAATCAACAGATACAGGCGCGCGCGGAAGAGTTTCGAAGTGCAGTTCGCCCGCGAACAAGTAAATACGGACCTCGGTTGTGTATCTCGCGGTACGTATATTTCAGGCGTCTGGCGGAAATTTGCGAGCAAATATAGGAGTTCGGTGGTCTGTATGCGACACTAACGAGCCGCCAAACTTTGCAGTTTGCGCTCCTCGAAATCGCGTCGTTGATCGCGCCGCGGCGTCGGGAGAAAGATCGCTCGGAAAGAGAGGACTCTCCTGCGCGTCCATTTTCTAACCGGAACTTTGGTCGCGAAGGTATTGACGACTCGCTCGCGTTCCGAAAGAAAGGAAAACGAAATGCGCGCGCGCGCTCTCTCTCTATCTCTCTCTTCACGAAGCCACCGATCGTTTCGGCGAAACCGAGCGACTTATCGCGGCAATTAGGGACCAATTAGCGGGCACCTGCGGCGACTCGCCGATCGCTCTCTAATTGCCGGCCACGTCGGCCCGCGTTGAAATTGTTCGGTCGGCTGCTACGTGATGCCTTTGAATAAGCGTGACTTCACTCGTTATACGCTCACGTGTCGCGCGACGAGACGTGTCGCGCTAATCTAGACGCGAATAAATAATGTCATTCTGCGTCACGACACGAGGAACTTCGCGCGGCCTCGCGTGGATGGAAGGGCGATCGTGAGAGTGAAAGAGAGAGAGAGAGAGAGAGAGAGAGAGAGAGAGAGAGAGCCGCGCTTCGGATTTAGCGCGCTGAAAATACACACTGGAAAAGAGGGAGGGGAAAAAAGCAGCACGAAAAGTTTTCCCTCGTTCAATCGGAACTGCCGAACAACTTAATGTACGCGCCGCGCACGTGAGACGTTGCGAATCGCGCCAGCAATTCGCTACTTACCGATAGAAAGCTAACGAAAAATCTACGAGCCAACAAAGGCCGGCAAGGAACGAGCAAATGAAGGATCAACGATTTCACTTAAGAGCGCGCTCGGTGGAACAGAAGCCCAATGGCCAATCAACAGTCACGAAACGAAGTCTGCAAAGTAGCGCGTCGCGGTTTTCATTGCAGCCGGATTTCCCGTCCCGGCAACGTTGCTCTTTCTCGTCCGCGGTAAGCGAGAGCCCGCATCCGGACCCGTCTACGCCGCGGAATTATTTAATTTTCAGCCGACTCCTCTTCTCTCGTCTACGCGCCAGAACTTTTCACCAGGATCGTTAGCGCGACTCGTAGAGGAGACTCTCACGCCGGATTCCCAGGAAACTGAATAAAACTCGCGTCGCGCTCGCGAAGCTACGTCAAGGGGTACGTGGGCGTCGCGACCCGCTCGGACGGGAACGCCGAGGGAAGCGCGGGGAAAAGCCTTTATAACGCGTCCTCGGATAGGGAAAATGTGCTTCCAGAGGATTGCCGAGGAAAGGAGATGCTACCCCCAAGTGTGGGCAGGGCGGGGAAGGAGAGGGAAGGTGGCGAGTCACCGCGCCACGACGCCTTGATAATTGGACACCTCGTTACTTCCTTCTCTCTTCTTTCCGTTTTACTCTACGGCCAAGCTGCGCCACGCCGAAGAAAAGATACCAACAACTATCGCGCCTCCTTCTCACTCCTTAAGCCCTGGCCCGCCGCTTTCCGCTATGCATCTCGCCCGCGAACCTTCGACCGGCCACTCAAGTACACCGCAGAGGAGGAAAGGTACTTCGTTAGCGAGGAAAAAGCCGGGATTCTCTCGATTCTTGTTAACCCTCGGTGTGCAGGTGTGCGGTCCGTGAAATTGCATCATAGTTATTTATCGCGTCTTTCGTTAAGACCGTACACACGCGGCGGCTTTCCGCGCGCTCCATGACCCTCGCGCACGATAAATTGTTTGTAAACAAACGGGGGCAACGGAGAGTTTATGTGTCCCTCGCGTGTTTCATCTCAAAGTCCTTTCTTTCTTTCTCTCTGCCTCTTTCCCCCCCTCTCTCTCTCTCTCTCTGTGCGATGTTAAAATTGTTTCTCGACGGAGCAGAGATCGGCGGTGTCGACACGCGTGATCGACGCGCTCGAATCGTCGGCCCCTCGCCCTTTATTTCCCGTCTTCCAATAAATGATGGAGCCGTAGCGCGGGAGAACATAGCTGCTTGCATCTTCGCGAGAGGTTTCGCGTAATTTATGCACGATAAAGACACTTTTATGCGTGTCGTTTCACACGGCCGCGGTCGCATTCCGCGGCGCACGTCTGTATTTTATAAGACTCTTCATAATGCGCGCCTCGCACTCAACCGTCTCGACTGCGAATTTTACGCTTCTACCAAAGGGCCCGATACGCGCGTACTTGTCCCTCGTGGGCTCGCAGCGGCGGTGGACTCGGTAGTGCGCATTGCCGTAAAATCTGCTCGTTAAAACGACACGTTCCTTTCGACGTGCTATATATCATCCATAAAGTCGAGGCACGGTAACGGTGCCGCTCGTGTTCGCGCGCGCGCGCGCGTCCTGCCCCGAAGGAAACGCTGAGCGTTCGATTTCTCGACCGGGCTCTGACAAGCTGCCGGACATTGGCGATCGCGATATCTATTACCGTCGCATGCCCTCGTCGATTATACCCGCATCGATCAGCACTTTCGTGCGCGACGCGCGACTCCCGGCGCGCTTACGTGTCGTAGCGCGCGAGCACACACCATCAGTGGAATGAAACTTTTGTCCGCGGGACACTTGGACACTTTGTCAGTGTCGTTTCTCGATTATTACGCTTCACGGTTGACGGGTAGCGACGAGTAGCGGCGGCTGTGCCGCGCAACGTGTAGACGCTTGTTAACGTAAACTGGTGACAAAGTTGGCGGAAGATATCGTGACGACCCGCGCAGGCATCTGGATATCCACATGGATCGCGCGGACATTGCCCGTCGCCACGATGAAATTTGACGTGTCGTTCATGAAACATGTGTCATTACTATAGCCTCTAACTCTGATTGACGTGTCGCTCGCTGGTCGCCCGCGGAAAAACATTGCCGTCAGCCAGGAATATAAACCGAACTGTGCCTTCGCTTGCACCGCAAATAGTACGCGCGCTCCGTATCGATAGGTCACCGTGGTCTAGTGTTTCCGGCTAATTAGAAGCATTTAGAAATAATTGATCGCGGGCATCAGGCTCTTCTATAAATTGGGCGTTAGCGCGCGAGCGGATTGAACGAACTAATATTCGAGGAAGAACAGGAGTAGAGGCAACGCGAGATAAGCCGGTGGGGAATAGCGAAGAGGATCGAGTTCGCACCATCGTCGTGCCGCCCCGTTAAATTTGACTGGCCCTTTCGTCCGCCACGTGTGACACGTCCACGTACGAGCGTGCGGCGGACGGTGAGAGCGAATTGCGGTGTCTGTGGGCAGCACACGTGTGCGATGGGCTCTCGTATCGTCGCCGCCGCCGTCGTCTGGGTTATGAAATATCACAGGGTCAGGTCGGCTACGTGTCACTGCAAGGGACTTGGACGCGTCTTAACAAGGCGAACTCGAGCCACCCCCTGAATTCAGGAGAGACGCTCCACCCACTCGTCTTCGTAAGATCTATGCGATCGTCCTTCCTCGAAGCCCCTTCTCTCCCTCCGCTCCTCAATGGACGGTGACACGTGATAGTAGACTAGCTCGGAAACGAGAGGGAGAACAAAGAGCGCGCGCGAGCATACACACACACACACACACACACACACAGTTAGCCCGGAGCCACTTCCGATCCCCTAATTGAGAGGCCCGTCCGGATATCTGCCCTCGTGGATCGGGACCTTCCCACTCGATCCTTCTATCGTTCGATCGTTCTCCTAGTATCCGTCTATCGATCTATCCAGTTATCCCCACGCGTCGGTCTTTTACCACCTGTCTCGCCGTCTTTCTCGCTCTTTAATTTCGCGCCGATCCCCATCGCGTATCTTCCCCCCCCCCCCCCCCCCCCCCCCC
>NW_022639494.1:739727-779590 GCF_010583005.1 Odontomachus brunneus | reverse complement strand
CCTCCCCCCGACACATGTATCGTCTAGACGATTTGCTTCGTAGCCCTTTACGTCAAGTTCAAACGGCGTCTCGATGAGTTCTTCGCGCCTTCCCAGCCACGTATATCCGCATCGCGAGGGTGGGCGAGGCGTCGCGCCGAAACTTTTGGTAATTACACGGCGAGAGAGCTCTCGCTGTCGTTGGCGTGGCGAAAAATGTCGCTACCTCGTTAATATTTAACGAGTCGTTAATCACGTCCGGGAGCGACGCCGTGACGAGTGGTCGTGTACACGTGGATATTTGTTAACGCTTCCTTTGGAACATTCCCTCTAACGTGTTTTGGACGTAGTAATAAATTGCGCCGTCTGTGACTTCAGCCTGTGGAGCTTTAACAACGACCCGAGAACAGGATTCACCCCGCGTATACGCGCGACATTTTCGCCGTACACAAACCGACGATACCTTAAAAAAAGCGACAGTTTTTTCACGATTCAATCTCTTTTTGTCATAATTTCCCATCTGATGGCGGTTCCCTTCATCGTCTTCATCATGAACGAATCCGAGAGATTTGATCGAAAAGTTCGTTTTACTCGATTTAAAGCGTGATCATCGTGATCTAAATTGTCAAGCTTCTTGGCGTGGAGAAGGTATGGATTTTCTATCGCCACGACTTTGTTCCTTTGTTATCACGCCTGGATCTTTCAATTGGCACCTGACTAAGTCGGTCGATGCCTATTAAAGATTCGACCCCGTTCAAATGACTCCGTGACAGGCAAGCGGTTTTCGAAATTGGGACATCAGCCGTTCGGTGACGTAACGCTTCACGTCTTAATATCTCAGAGACAGAATAATTTTCTTAAATTAACGGTCTCAAAATAACGTTCCTGATAATTGACAGCTGTAACATGACTATCTGTTCTGACTACTTTTGCAAAATAGCCTAATAATATTGAATAGAGGATATGCTAAGAGAATTAGGAGTGTATTGAACGGGTCGATATCGCGAAATTATTCAACGAAAGCTATACTCTATCTATTTTCAGTCTTATCAGTAAAATTATACAGGTTTGAAGTATTTGCAAACAAAGCATCAGGAGTCGAAGCGTGCATGCATGATTTCCGATGGAAGACGAGAAAACGAAATATTCGCTTAAGAAACAGAAAGATAACGTTCATTACTCTCTCTCTCTCTCTCTCTCTCTCTCTTTTTCCGTACATTATATCATACAATAGCTTACGTAACATTAGTAGTTAATTCGTTATTGAATCTGTCCCGAGAGCTTTAATTCCGCTTTATCGAGTCGGCTTGTTCCAGCGTGATAAATTCTTGCAATACGAATTAGTCCGATTTATCCACTCCATTATTATTTCGTTATGTCGGCTTTTTCCGTAATTTTTATCCCATTTTAACTTTCCAGCTGGTTTCATGTTCGACTTGCCATTCTAAATGTAAACACTGAATCCAGTTTGAAACTCAATGAATCGAGATAAATGATCGAGAGTACTGTTGGCGTATTTTTTCAAATTGAACGTAAACATTGCCAAACGGTTTAGTGCAGATAACGAAGGCGACGAGATTGTAAGCTTAGCAACTATTCTGGATAGTTACGTCTTGTCGTGTTTGCGCATCGTGCATAACGATTCTCATCGTGATGTGAAATTTATAATCGAGATTAAGGGCGCGACGAGATGTCACGATTCAACGGACTAACGACGAGACGATGACGCGATTGTCGTAAGCAACGTAAAAAGGAAGGCACACCGGGAGCGGGAGACGGCTTTGATCCCATTCTTTCTCTCCTTTATCTCGCTCCTTCTTCTTTTTTCTTTTTTTTTTAATGTCGTTGAAAATAATGGAGCTCGAGGTAGACTCTCGTTCGAGCGAACGAATATAATGGTGGATTTTTATAAAAATTGCACGGTTCGGGCTGTAACGAGAACCACGCCTGCTTCCTCACGCAACGATGGATCGGCGATTGATCATTGTCTCGTAAAAATCGAAAGCAGTGACCTGCGATTGCCTCGCAGATCTCCTCGGAGAACTCGACTCGCCCGAGGATGCCGCAGATTGTGCATAAATGCTGGCGCTGCTTAACCGCGCGAGTTAACGCGAGCATTGAAATTGCCATACGGTCGGCCATGTAGACGATAGAAATGCTACAGCGACAGGTATCAGGTGCACACCTGTGCGTAGCGACCGGGATCTTATTTGCTTTTAAGGGAGAAACATATAATTTTCGCGGAATCGAGCGTGCCCGGAGGTGGATATTATTATTAGTATTATTATCATTATGCCAAGCAATTGCAACGGATATATCGATAATTGGGTACAAGGCAAAGGCGTGTAGATCGAGTCCTCTCGATATCCGGATTGGAATCTACAGTAGGACAAGAGAAATGCGTGCAATTAAACGCGCAGGTGTGTGCGTGGCAGGCCGAATCGAATGTTGTTGCATAAGCGCGTATCGATAACTTCGCTACGAAAAAATTCGCTATATTGGAGATACGGGGGGGAGACAGAGAAAGAGAGAGAGAGAGAGAGAGAGAGAGAGAGAGAGAGAGAGAGGGCGACAGAGGAGAAAGAAAAAACTTATTTATTGTTTGCTCGACGAGTCCGCGCACAGTACCGTAATTGAAACAATGATTTACAGCCGTGTCGCGAGTGCGAATAGAGAGAGTTTCTTTATTTCGCCCCGCCGTGCGATAAATAATCGGACTGCAGCGCGATATACCTTGGATTAGATCGGATTATCACCGAATCGTCGGCCATTATCGCCGGCTCACCATCAAACATGAACGCGTGGACATTTATCGGCGTAGTTGGGATTTATTATCGCGGCCCGACGGCGGACATTTTTCTTCCACGCTCGACGGCGTCGTACCTTTCGATTCCCGCGATCGATCCTTGGATCCCGCAGAATCTTCGCTGTTCGTTAAGAGCACTCGTGCCGGATCGTCGCGTCGAATCCGCTGTCGCCGTTAATCCTCGTCGCTGATATTTATTCCGAGTGTAATCGGAACGAGAGGCAGTGCCACGACTCGCTAACTAAGCGTCCCAAGACGCTTAAATCGTACCGCCGATTCGCCACGGAGGGCCCCTCCATTACCGGCGCGCGAGTTTCGGAGCGACGGGCCGGCCGCGCGTCGAACTCCACAAACAACATTTTAATGGCCCCGAAATCTCCGCGACGCCCAACTTTATTAACGTTAATTGGAAGGCTATTCGATCATTGGCTGCAACAGGAATTTTCTCGTTAATATTCTCAAGAATCGCCTGAGTCGTCGGGATCGATCACGACGCTAACGCAATAAGCACGCATCGCTTGATAAATTAGATATTAACAGTAATATCGGGCCGGGTATAGATTTATTGTCGTTTTGTTATCGCGCCGCATATGTTCTATTGTATATGCGTCGTTAGTTCCTATATGCGGCGCTTGGAGCGAAAACCGCAGAGATTAATTATCGCAATGATTACGATAATCGAGTTAACCAATAACCAGTGTGAAACTGGTACACACTAATGTAGATAGCGTCTCTGCGCGCGCGCGCGGTGTTAAGAGCACCGATATCATAATCATCGCAAATTTGTTTATTCTCTTTGGAGATTATCGCGCTCTACGTTTAGCCACGCGTTCCCTTCGTGCGCGATAGTCTGAATAAATAGCAAATTTATTCGTCTCGAGCAAGTTCCTGGCATGAGAAACGACCGTGCGCTCAAGATTCAAATGCTCGCAGGTACTGCGACTCATCGGAGCACAGTCTGAAGAAAAAAAAAAGAAAGAAAATGGGGCAAAAGGAATAAAGAAGTTTGTTGCGCCATTTTCTCCGTGAGCTATGCTATTTAAGTTTATTGCTCGCTGATAAATTCTCGTCGGTTCTTTCCCATAGAGAGTAGTTCACAGGCGCGAGTCGATATGGTAGTCATTGACGCGCCCCAACTTGTCTCACCTTGCGAAAGGAACAGCGCGCGCGTTTATATACGTGTACAAAGTGCTGTTGTTCGAGCCTCGAAACTATTCGCTGTCCAAACTATTCAGCAAACAAACTTAACGAACTCGTGGGCCAAACACTTAATCACCAACCGGCGCGTTCGTTAAGCCTCATCTGTTTGCAGATCAAGATGTTGCAAATATTCATCAGGCATATAAGTAAATTTCTCTGGTGAACATTGCGTAACAACATTGCGCAGCCCGTTCTCGAACAAAATTCGATAGTCGCTTAAATTTCTCTTAATATCTATAACATAGTAATTTCATTCTCTTTTTTCTCACAGTCGATTGCGCAACTTGCGCATAATTCGTTGAATAATACATGAAAAGTTGAATAACAGTTTATTCACCTCGTAGTCGAATTATTGAACTTTTGGCTCGATTCTCTCTAACCTGCCGAAATTCTTCGAAATATTTCGGAATATTGACCAACTTTGGTATACCTTGATGATTTATACGGGGATATCGCAGCGACAATTTGTCGATACGGTACGAACAACTGCGAAACACGCGACGTATCACCAAACATATCGAAAATCCGATTAAATCGAAAACATCGGCGAATCGATTTAATCGAAATAGTCAACAACGCAACTTTCTATTCGATCGACAGCTCCCGTTTATAACCTAATTTCGGAAACCACACGTGTTTTGGAGATTTATTAATCGAATATAATAACAGACCTCTCTAATGTTCAGATCTCGCTCGTATAATACTATAAATGGCGCGATGGCATGAATTATTCGAGGTTGTCCGGAAATCTCTCGTGCAAGCGGACACGCAACGCTGTCGACTGTAGAAACATTTATCGTCCGATGCATCTGGCAAAGCAAACTTTTCCACGCGCACTTATCTGTTAATCGCTGCACATACATGCATTTACATTAAATATATTCAAAGTTCCTTCGTTTATCGAAACTGTCGCTCGACCATTTCAACTGCGCGACTTTCTGACAAGTTTGAGCTCGGTTTTATCTCGGCTTCGTAAATAATCGGACTGTTTGTCTATTTTACATCTCGAGTATCGAACAAGCTTTTTTACATCCCGAGTATCGGACAGTTTTCCAATTTACCTGTTCGGCAATTTCTCGCTTGAAATCTAAAAATTTGCACACGGTTCTGTGGAAGTTTTAAATCGTGCATATTCTGACGTGCTTGACGTCATGTGATACATATTTTCAGGACGGCTCGAGATAGCGGTCGATCGCGGGCTTTATTCGCGCTGTGTAACAGCCACGCCATTATCGCTCGCTGCGGCCAAAGGGTTAATCCTTCTCCGCATAGACGATACGCGTTCTACTCTTGGCGCGGCGGTGAGGAACCGCGTGAAATCGACGGGAGGGAAGGGGCGAAAAGCCTGTGCGCGGAGGGTGCGAGAAAAAAGGTCGAGTAGGCGCGAAGGGGTTGAGGAGGGACAAGAAGGAAACGCTAAGGGAGTCGAAGAGAAGCGAAAAGCACGAAAGTCGCATTTCCCTAAGTATAACGTATGCTCTTAATCCCAGAATTTATGCGAGCGGAATTAACGCTCGCGCTCGACTCTACGCTCGACTCGTCGGCAACGAGCTTCTCGCCTTAAGCACGTACATGCAGTCCCGCCTGTATATATCCGCGAGAAAGGCTTTAACGCCGTGCAACCGTCGGTAGTGATGGCCCCAAACCGATATCCAACCGCGGTTTTCGAGCGACGCGGGTTATTCCTCTGATAACTGGGAATGGAAGGGCAAACATTGGGAGTATGGGGAAGTGTATGGAGGCCGGTTATAGACTCTTATCGGGATTTACGACGCCTTCGAGGCACACTTCAGCTATGAGCCAGAATGTGAAGAAGGATAATATTTTTGTTTGCGAGCTCTTGTGAGAATTATACACTTTGGGCGCTATCGGGAGAAGGCCTTAAATCGCGCAGAGATTCTTAGTCGCGAGAGACGTCTACGAATTCATCGGCGATGGACCTTGAAAGGTGTTTGGGATTAAAATATCTGGAGATACGCAGAATATCGCCAAATACGAAATATCGCGTCTCAGAATACGGTATCATAGAGTGGAAATGTCGAGAGAAGCTGGGCAACAAATTCTTGACCATACCATTTCCTTTCGCTGACGTGCCTATTTCACTGAAACACTTTGTTGCTTTATCAGATGCGATTCATTACGCTCGTACTGCGCTATAAATTGTCACTGGATGTCGTATATTTATCGTGTATGATATTATTAATTCACCATTAATGCGGAAAATACGCGTCCCGCTGTATCTGACACTTCTCGTTAGAAGATCATTCTGTAATCAAATTAATGAAATTAGTTGAATGTTTTCGCACGCAACAAAATAACCCACTTCCGCGCCGAGGGGACATGTGTAGCAATTATCACTGAGCTCGCGCAATTGACGCACAATTAATCTTGGCGAAGCCATTCGGCGTATCGTGAATTCTTGGCGTGTTGGCAGCCGAAGAATCGATACCCCGCGCAAGAGTATCAGCCCCATCGCTAGCCGTGCGGATCTCTGACGTACGTACCTACGTCTGCGCGTCCCTACGTCTGCGCGTCCCTACGCTCTGCCATACTCCTTCCGCCACACACTTGAGCGCATAAAGTGGAAAACGCATGGTCGCACTCGGGCGCGGGAATCGTCTTGCTGCGTTAGGCCCTTTCGAAGGGGAAGAGAGAGAGAGAAAGAGGAGGGAATCGCGGCGAAGGGACGTTGTGTACGTTGCTGGATCTCATAAAGGACCTTTCACGACAGACGACTGCTTATTCGTCAGAGATTTCGTAAAGGACTTTTCTGTCGTCGATGGCCCGGCTGCTCTCTCCCGCCGTCGTTGACGCGTTTTTCTCAGCCTCCTCGAGGCACCCCGGCCGATTTACTTCCGATTGTGTGTCCATTGATCGACCAAAATTTCATTTCGATTACGAGTTATTTCGACCGTTTGGCCCACGGCGGGTCCCCCTCGCGTTTCCGTGCGGCCGAACCAAGGCTGCGTGCAGTCGAAAGTTTCGCATACAGTCGATCGCCTCGAAATGTGTCCTCTTCTCATTCCTCTTCGTACAACGTACGCCTATAACTTTCAAAAAGCTGGCTGGCCAAAGGCATATTTCCACTATGATTTTCATTCTAATAAAATAAGAGTTTCGGCTCTTATCGTAGTCGCGGCCAATGGTTACTCCTACCCCTAGGCGCATGCATATGTATGGGGTGGCGGAGCATATTTTAAGGTATCTTCACCGGATGACGAAATACGAGATCTTCTACACCCACTTTCAAGTTATTTCATGCAAATTCATTTATCTGCATTACAAATGCATTATACGTGGCCCTCTAATTATTCATTTTTACACAACAATGAGAACGTTCAAGGCTCGCGGCGCATATACGCAAGTTCCTACGTTAACGCCGTTTCACTGAAATTTTGTAGGGCAGGCTGTCTGCGCGCTCTTCTCGATAAGAATACCGCATGAAAAAGTTCCGGATTATTTAGAATATTATAATTGTCTTTCGCATCGACATCGCTCCAGAAATTTCTACGTTAAGCCACGGTCGTCGATTATGTTTGAGTTTGCGAGCAAGACTGAGGTATAAGTCATTTTCACGACAGAGTACGCGTTATGAGATTGTGAACGCGTTATAAAAATTTCAACATACCCACTAGCAAGTTAACCAATCACGTTGCCTTAAAGCGAGAGAAAGAGAGAGAGCGCACATACGACATTCCGCAGGAAAGATGTGTGCCCGACATAAAAAGTGTATTACCGGGTCTCAATTGCTCCCAGCGGTGTACCTGGCTGCGCGTTTTACGGGCAGCGTGATTGGTTAACTTTAATCGCTTCCTGTTTAAGAACCCAACTTCTCTCGGTATGTGTATGAAGATTTTCATCTCTCGACCTCTCCCGAGGAGTCTGTTACCAAGTGGCTCCCCGGTGATTGTACCAATGTTGGGTTAAGCGCTGAAACTTAATATTCCTCTTCCCGTTCAATTCTTGAACATATTGAATCATGAGAATCGTAGTCGTAGCCGGACTCGACGACTCGCGCATATCAATCATATGGTAAATGCATTAGTAATGATTAATCAATGCAGAACGCGCTGAATATAGCACGGAGGAGGACGACCTGTAGTCGACCTCGTACTTTGACAACGGATTCTCTGACACATTTAAACATTGAAGCGCATTATGCTTCAGTTAGAAAATTGACAATGGTGCCAAGTGTTTGCAAGGTAGACCATTCTTGATACACTACACGATGTTACAATGCGCGAACGGTTCGTTATCCTGAATCTCTGTGAAACTCGTCTCGTATCGCGTGAGATATTCAGAACGGAGATTCATATCTCGAGACATGGACGGTTGAATGGTCACATTTTGATTAGAGATCAATCGGGACACTGAAACGCGACTATAAACACGAGTCTAAATCGCATTCGAGCGTGGATAAGAGGGCGGTTAGAGTGACGTGATGCGACGTGACAGGAAATTCCGGCACGGCCATGTCGGGGTATCGAATTAGTGTTGGGAATTGATGAACCCGCGACTCTCTCTCTCTCAAAGCGTAAGATTAGCCGGCCACCATGAATCCGATACTGGCGATCCTGTTCGCTCGCATTCGATCAGATTAATACTCTCGGCCGCATGAGCGACTCTGTTTCTTGTACATTCGAAATGACATTGGCGATACGGCGGATTAAGGGACGCTGCGCGAGCTAATGCAGATTCGGTTCGTAATTATAGTGTAATTAATAGGTTGTTTTACTCAAGGGCCGAAAGATGGATCGCGCCAATGGCAAATAAATCGTACCGTAACGCGCCGGTGTGTGTCGGCCGTGTAAACGCCGCATGAGCGCGGGGCATGTTCCGTTGTGCGATTACGTAATGCCGTTATACGTGCTAAATAATGCAAGCGGCGTATAAAGTGACTTAGCTCATTTTATGAAATTGGAGTTCAGCAACGTGATCTAAACTCGCCTGCTACGTAGCGCTTAAGCGTTGCCCCAACGTATCACTTACGGGATATTTATCCTCCTCATTTGGGTGCGAAGGAAAAAGAAAAATACAATAAAAATTTTATGCGAAAACGTGTCGCTGCATTTTGCAGACTTTTAGGAGATTTTTCTCTCTCTCTCTTTCTCTCTCTGCACTTGATGACATTACTGGAATATGCATTGTTGCAATCATTTGTACTGAGTCGTACAATCGCAGTGGTCACCCGAGCACTCGCAAACTTATAATTTTATTGAGTGCGCGAGAACGCGCGGATCGCGGGATAATAACCGACAGTTCATCGTTTAACACTCCAAGTATTGAAAATCCACTTAGTCCGGTTTTCCGAGCGATATCGCGAGGACGATAGTAAATCCCGGCGGTATGAGAACCAACCTAGCGCTTACAGTAATCTCGCTCAGGGCGGCCAGGTAATAAGAGAGAGACGGCGCGAAAAGAAATCCCTCCGCAGTCGGGTCGCATCCGCGTCGACGCGAGGGTGGAGGTTTCGATTGAGGCGATTATAATAAAAATCGCAAATCGGCAGGAAGGCCATCGACGGTTGTGACGACAGCGGCGGCAGCGATGACGACGACGATGGTAGAAGAGAGGGAGGGTGGCCACTGCGGTGGCCCGCCATGACGGCTCTGTGGTTTCCAATCACGCAGATTTACATTTTTAATTTCCGCCCCGCGCCGTCTCGAGTTCCGTCCCTTCGCTGCCGGTTTAATTAACTCCGTTTTCTCGCTTCTTATATCGCTTGTCGTATCCGCCCCTCATCCTTCTCTCCGTACTCTCTTTCCCCCTTTCGCGTCACCTCTCTTTCCATCTCGACGGCGGCAGTGGCGGCGGCGACGGCTCTCGGACGGGCGTATCGGTCCCGACTTTCTTCGGGCTATCGACAATTTTTCAATTACCCGAGCGTAAGCGAAGTAAATTAATTGTTACGGCGAGTTTACTCTCTCGCTTTCTCTCCCCGGCTTTCTCTCGCGCTCCCTGAACTCCGCTCTACGTCCGTTCTCGTTTCGCCTGTGTATCCGGAAGACTGTTCAAAGAAACGACTTCACGGTTTGCAGATCGTTCGCTGCTTTTGCCGGGATACTTCATTAAAACTCCCGAAGCTGTTTCCGGAGGCAGCTAACGTGCGGAAAGCAGATTTTGGATTTGCAGACAGAGCACGGCGATCGCTGACCGCTGCCGCGCCGGCTCCGTTAGTTAAAGCGCTGTCTGTACTGTGCGCGCAGAAAGACAACAAACTTTTAATTAACGACGTCTTGTGCAGTCGCCGCTGCTGCTATTTCCCTCCTTCGACGAATTCGGATTTATCTGAGATATTAATGAGCTCTCGCACACGCTACGTTGCACCATAAATCTGTTTTATCATTTTAGGTCTCGCGGCATACGGAGAATAATACTTTATGGTTCGCGTGATTCAGGTTATATGGAGTGGGATTAGGGTTAACGTCAATCACGCTTGGAATATATTATTGATACGGCGGAGTAGGAATGAATTTCTAACTACTCTCTGCGCGCTCTCTCCCTCATTTTTTGTGTTTAAGCTCGCTCACTCACGAATATCAATATTTTGCATAATTCGTGATCTTCGCGATTATATATATGCCGGACTATTCTCGCGCGAGCGGAAATCCATCTCTCTAAATGGAATTATCGTAAAGGGAGACACGTCTGTGTGTAATTGATGGAGAAACGTCAGTCGTTACGCTCTTGTCTATTCGACGAAATATCCCGATCGTACCGCGACTGAATTCCGCCGAATTGCGTGCAACGTGTCAAAATTGGTAAGGTATCCATTCTGCCGTTGCGATACTCGCTTCCTCGACACGAAGGCTCGCCCGAAGGGGCGAAGGGTCGCGTTAACAAGCCGGGCACGTTCGCTGTCTCATTTTTTTGTCTGGCGGGAATATGACAGTCGATCGGTTTTAGTAAAGATTTCGGCGGCGGTGGTGCCACGCCGAAAAAAAATTGATAGAGTGCCACGCGCGCGGAAAGGGTAGGCGTGGGGATTTCATATTTTTTTCCTCCCCTCGTGCGTACGTAGCGGAACGAGAAAGAGCTAATGGCACCAGGTGCGAGCACTCGATGGAATATAAATAAATACGGGGCGATAGGCCGATCGATCAAACCATCGAACGCGAGTACATACTATATATACATACACACACATATATATATATATATATATATATATATATATATATCGTATCGTGTGTGTCCTGGCGACACGCATCGCTGCTTGCGCGTAGCTTCCCAAAGTGCGAGGCCGTGCGCGTTGCACAGACCTGGTCGTACGATTTTCTCTCTCTCTCCCTCTCTCAAGTCAGCGAATAGAAGAGACCGTCGCGTTTCGCGACTGGTTAATAATCCTGCGGGGATAATAACTCGCCGGGCGAACACGCAATAATGCAAACGCTCGATCGAGCGTGGCTGGTTCGGATAGGCGTTCTCTACGAGTTGGCTATACTCGTTCCAACTTATCGCCATTTACGACGCTACGGATACCCCCTCCCCGCATCTCTTTTTTCCTCGAGATGCGTATACGCGCGCAGCATATACACGTGCGATCGACCTCGATTTAAGGGTACGTTTCTCCAGAACGATGTCAAATTTCATTTATGGCCGCTACTTGTTGAACAAAAATTCGAGGAGGAAATTCTACGGAAATGACGTAATAAAATTTTCCATCTGCGTAAGTGCGACTCGCAGAAATTGCACACCGCCAGCTATCCTGTGCCAAAAATAACCCATACGATATTCCGCGTATTCTATTGGCTCCTCTGTTTTACTTTGTGCATCGCGTATTGACACGTTCTTGCGAATGACAGTCGCGCGAGAGAGAATTAGACAAACTGGCGCGCGTAGCCGAGAACCCGGGGCCACTCTTTTGACAAAATCGCGATCGAAATAGAGGAAAATGCTCGTATCGAATGTAACGAGTTACGGGAGAAGTGGATAGCTATTCTCCTTCGGCCGTGTTATTGTATTGAAAAAGAGAGAGGAGGGGGGCGGAGGAAAAGCAGTATTATAAATCCTATCGATACTCGTCTCAAGTTGACGTTGCGTCGTAAGCAGATCTAGCTGAACGTAATCGGACGTGAAACGATTACCGCGAGAAAAAAGAAAGTACTATTTCTCCCAGACACGTAGTTACGTAAATCCGATAGGCTGGAAGCGTCCTGACAAGGCAGGAATACGATACACCCTGTATAACTCGATTCACACGTCAATTCCCATGGCTGTCTGCGCCTTTCTCGATCATGGAACTCGTTGCGTCGACACGCACGACGCGCATGCCAAGCGCACGCACGCTCTAATCAGTAACATACGCATGCCGCCAATGCGACCCGATGATGGATCACCACGAAGCGCGAGTAGGTACGAAGACTTTAACACATATGGAAGGAGCAGCAAGTTGTCTCTCAAGTCAGAAATTCGTATTATATTTGGGATAGTTTCTTCTACTTAGCATCCACTCGATTCAATCTCGGCCGACGTCCCTGACGCTATTACGATTTTAATTAATTTCGCGAACGAACCTCTCTTGTTCTCTCTCTCTCTCTCTCTCTCTCTCTCTCTCTCTCTCTCTCTCTCTCTCTGAAGGCTTCGTCAAATACGAGAGTATTCCTCGTCGGCAGATGTTTCGTTGAATTCGCGCGAGCCTCCGTTCATCTTCGTCGGTCGGCCGCGCTTCAAATAGCGGCAATTTACGTAATCTACGTGTCGTTGGCGGCGAAATTCCCCTCAGTCTCGGCATACGAACCGGCCTTAAAATGGACGAGGAAATAAGAAGGTCGCGGGCACATGCGGTGCGTAAATACGAACGATTAGCGTGTCATCCATCATTCGGAGTGACGTTTGGTTACCAAACACTGGTACGGACAACACGTGGCCGTCGTCGTCGTTCTCGTTGATGCCCGAACTGACACACGTTCCACCGTACGCCCGTTGCACCGGCAACCTCCGGCTTCTCCCACGTTGTCACTCGAGCCGGGTCATCCCCTCGAACGTGGGCTCAAAATTAGGTTTTTATCGCTAATCGGATTCCTCGAAACCTGCGACGATAAACCGATACTCTGTGCTTCTCGACAGCAAAAACGATCTATCTCTCTGTGTCTGTGTGTGCATATCCTGTCCCTCTCTCTTCTTTCCTCTCATTCTAAAACTAGGATATTCTCCGCTAAGCGAATTTCTCGGCAGATCACGCTGTAACGATGACCCAATGAGATACTTTCGCCGAATGAGGTAGAACGGAACATCCCTGGTACACAAGGTGTCCGTGAATTATTAACCACGACGTCGTTTTCTCCCTAATATCTCGCGATAAATCAGTCGTATCTTGATCGATAATAATTCGCGTCACGTTACAAATGTTGCAGAAAGCTGAATTTGATATCGTTCTTGCACTCGAAGCACAATTGTAATGTCTCTTAGTGACTTGGAACTGTGCCGAGCGCAGAGGTGGATCAGGAATATCAAGACTGGATATGATTATATATTACGGAAAATTATCTCATTTTCGCCGAAGCTATAGACCGCGTACGCAAATAATCTTCAGCCCGTTTTAATAATATTAACGGAGTTAATCGACGCGCAACGATTTGGTAGATTAATCGCCGTCCCGCCATCCACTTTCGTACAAGCAATTTCACTCGTCCAACTTCGACGTGTAACCTCGATCCGCAAATTTGCGGATACCCTGTAGCGCGCGATGCGGGACTCGATTTCGTGTAAACGGTATTTACCATATCGGCGAGGCGTACCAGCATCGGGAACTCGTTCGAGAATAAATCTCAGAGTAACTGTCGATTTGGCTATGGTGTATTACCTTTAGACTTATCTCGCGCCAGATCAACCGTGATGCCGCCGCCCCGTGGTGGTACTTGCTTCGAAACTTAGTGCCACATATTCTCAATACTTCATCTCTGGGGTCTGTCCAAGAACCGGCCGGGTCCATTACCCTCGACCATTTCGTCTCGTTACTTCGAAACGCAATGTCATGGCCAGGTCCGAGCAATGAAAAAGGGGCCTCGCTGATGGCCAGGCAATGGTCAAAGATACGTTCTACCATGAAATGAAGCGTAACCAATGGCGCGACATCAAAGTGCTCTTTATGCAAATTGAATTTCGCATTTGTTATGATATTTTACAATCACGTTATTACGTATTGTTCGCGATCACTCGTGCGCGCATATTTATTCGTTCAATACAATTGGCATCAACATTTCGTATCGAACATTTAGAAAGATTTCTCGCAATTCTCTCTGCAGAAAAGAAAAATACCGAGATAAATTATCCGATAAAAAATTAACAAACGGATATTCCCGATCAAAATACCGATTTTTATCCGATCAGGAAACATCCGATGAGAAATATCGATTCATAATTTTTTGATCGGTTCATCTGATGAGATGTTATTACGATCGGAAGTATCAAATAAAACCGATTTAGTCAGATAAAAATTGATCGGAATTTGATGAGAAATATTCGTTTGTTAATTTTTTATCGGGTAATTTCTCCCAGTATATTAATTCTTCATCTATATATGAATTATTTAATAACGTGAGACGTTCAAATAAGAAAAGAAAACGCGATGTGCTTATAAAAAAAATACCCTTACACGCCTGTTATCAAATGAGATCAGTTCGTCACTTAGCCTTAAAGCTTAATTCTTTGTGACAAATCTTCGTGACGCCAGTCAGTGAATCACAATTAGCTGCTACGGGGAACATAAATATTCGGGGCGAGTTATAAGCGCGTTCTAGGTGATTATCACGAAGGTGTACATTTGATAAAGTAGGCGATCAAATCTTGGTGGGAGAACATGAGATTCACGAGATCGATACAGAGCAATCATCGTTGTCGTTGTCGTCGTCGTCGTCGTCGTCATCATCTTCTCGGCGCGACCACACGAAATAGCTCACGTATTTCGTGTCAGCGGGTCGTAAGTCTGATGTCACACATTGCGAAATGAGCAGCGTGCACGAATGTACATATGTGTTTCTGCGTTGCACCGGACAAAGTCGTACATGTACACGTCGCAGCGCAAAAGTTTTGCGGTTGTAGTTTCCGCGACACTTTGTTTTTGTCCCCCGAAAGATACGCAAGAAGGTATAACTGAAAAATATCCCACGGAGAGATGGAAAATTTTTATATCCCAAGAGGCGATACGTAAATATCGGCGAGTGAGAGATAGTGAGAGAGAGATAGTACATTCAGCGTTATGCGTCTTATACCGCAGAAACATAAAATTGTCCTCCCGGGATCGCGTAAAAACCGACGGTATACTTCTTTACTTTCCACACGCGGTGTCACGCGTATGAATTATTCGAAGGTCTCGACGAAGGCATGATTATTGCGATTCCATACACGCGATGTCATAAAAAAAAAACATAAGACACAGGCGCTAATAAAAATAGTTATATAACGGAGTAAACGTGCAAATTACACAACTCACGATTTTAATCGAGATATTCCACAGAATTAAACTTATCGTCAAAGAGCCACAAATTAAACCGCCTGTAATTTGCCGCGATATATCGTCATTGTAAATTGTGTTGTTTTAACCTCACTGTGTTACGCGGCGTTCCGCGAAATTAGGCGCTGGGCGAATCATTTTTTTCGAAAACGCAATAACCGCGATGAATCACGCTTCTCTCCCTCGTCGATTATTATTTCATTAACTTTCCCGGCGATTAAGCGAATGAATGAAATTTAAACACACGTCGCCTAAAATCCCGCCTCACGCTGAGAGTCTCGCGAGGGAGGCCGTATTATTACGCGCGCGGGTCGATATTATCATCTTTGTCCCCCGCGTTGCTCTCCGTTCCTCGCCCACCTCTATAAGAACTCGAAGGCGAGAACAGGCGATCGAACTTTACGAGGTAACCCTCCAAGTTCAGATATACGTAACCACCTTGGCAGGAAGGGCTCGTTCCGAGAGTATATACACGGAATCGATTTTTTCGCTCCACAATGCGAAACCACACCTCGCTGGACCTTCTCTCTTCCTTTCTCTCTTATTTTCTCTCTCTCTCTCTCTCTCTCTCTTTCTGTTTCCCTCTCTTTCGCGCGCGCGCGCTCTCACACACACACACACTAGAAGTCGTAAAAGTCTCCGCGTATCATGCGACACAACAGCCACCGACCAACACTACGATTTCCGTTTTGCTTGCCAGTTCGTATGTTTTCCGACGGGCAAGTCGAGCCAATTAGCACCTGCCTCGCGGCGCATATCGAGCGCGACTCCAATGGGCTCTCCTTTTTTTATGACATTATTAACTATAGCAACATCCAGCATTCCGGAATACAGTGCAGAGCAGCTTGGGTGCCATCTTTAATTTGCAATCTTTAATCTGCGACCAACGACACGCCCGATAATTAGCGCGAATACGAATATAAACTGGGATTCAGATTACAGATAACCTTTGCTAGTGCTAGTAACATTATCTTGATACTAATTAACATTTTGTAATTTATGTATTATCGCAAATTAGACTCGAATATTTCGCAAATTGCGAAACTGCCTAGATAGTAAACATCGACAGCGTCTGAATTTAGTGCGAGATAGGATCGATACACGTTAAAATCACGCTAATTAATCAAACGGTCGCCGGTGCAGCGGTTGATAACGCATCCGAGAAAATAACATTCAACGTTCGTACACGGCACAGCGAATTCTGAAGCACCCAATTCGGGTACAAATTGCCGAGCGATGAAGCGGAGGGTCAGTCCCTCCATTTCGAATTCCGGTTCCATGGCGGTAAAAACGTAACGACTGATCGCCGGGTCAATCTAGGCTGGCGATTTAAAGGAGAGCATACGCGAGAGGACACACCAAGCTAAGTCGCTCGGCTCGTCGGGCGTGTGTTTGCACAGCGGCACAGCACGAGAGTTTGCGAAACGCAAGTCGAACGAATTCGGCTGTATGTTCTTTCGGGCGCAGCTGCCCCCGGCAAAATTCACTCCCCGCTTTTGCACCGGCGGAATATTAAGCAATTCGCGGAGGGTAGTGCGGTATTAAAATAGGTGGTTCGGGAGTGGCGCAAAGTGGCCGTTATCAGTCAGAACCGTCAGTGGCAAGGCGCCCCTGGGTGGCTTCCAAATCGAGCGAATAAATTCACGTCACGGCTAGTAGCTTACGCGGCCCTTCAAATAATCGGTTATTTCGCTACTGATATATTAACGGGAAGGTATTTGCGCTAGACACGCTACAAGCCTACCGTCGTAACCGGCATTGCCTATCGCTGCTTTTGTTTCTTGCTTACATTTTCTCTCTCCCTTTTTTTAAATGGCGAATTGAGTGCTCGTTACGCGTTTGTAGACTTCAAACGTTAAATGATACGAGTGTGGAAAGATTTGCGTAGAATGAACTGAAAATGAAACTCTCGGATGGAAACACGGACGAATGTGTATGAGAAATGCTTTTGACGTTTACCTTGTTCTAACTTCCAATATATTTTTCATTCTACGCTCTTTTGCTCAACTACGGTGAAAAATACTATCTTTAGTTCGTGCTCGCGTTTGCTCAATCCAGCAATTACGGTGAAAGATGAAGAATTTTATTAGGTCTGGATTCGAGGAGTTTGTAAACTAAACTTTTTGCTCTCTCTTTCTCTGAAATAATGTTACATGTCGATATCATGCGCCTTTCGTTTATCCGCACATTTATATATGCGTTACGGTTGTAGCTTTTAAAATAACTCCTCTATACATGTAGAAACTTTATGAGCGCAGGGATTAAAATTGCGCATGATTTCGTTCTCGTTAAAACTTTGGTCGCAACCGATCTACCAAGTCCATTGAGTTCACTCGGTACTCGACTCGAAGTTTCAGTGATCTTGAAATTTTAACTTAAATTTTCTTTCTCCATTGTACGCTTCACTTTTTTTTTTTGACGACAAAGAAGGATATCAAAGTTACTCTTTAATTGCATATAAATAGCTTTGAACTTGCTTACGTTTAAAAAAAAAAAAGTTTTTCCTTTTTTCCAAATTTTTTTCAAATGGGGTCATAGTATCGCGTGTACTACTACTTTTCTACCAAGCGAAACGTTTCGTGGCGGTGAACGCTCGACGTGACGCTATCGAGTCTACCCGCACCTAACGTCCGACCACCATGTGGAAGTCCTCGGAAAGAGTCGGCTACGAAGGAAGGTACACGGGGAGAACGCGAGCAATAAAGTGCGGTCTGTAAAACAGAGCGATACTTGCCCTTTTGTCCCGCGCGCGCCTCCGGGCCGTGCGATCATAATTGAATCCCGTTTTCAAACGGATAAGCGAAGCCGCAAACGCGATCGAGCCAGCGCGCCGTTATTAACGCGACGGGAACGAGAGGGAAACATCGCGCGCGCACAGAGGACACTAATTATACGCGGATGGAAAGGGTACAACGTCAACAGGGCGCGACGAACCGGTCGACGAAAGGCAGAGGACAGCAGCCAGGGGCGGGGGGTGGTCGGTGACGGTGACGCTGACGGGCGAGGGAATGGTAGCGAGAGCAGATCGAGCGGGGTCGATGACGTTAATTACGATCGAGCTCGTCGTTCTCGTTGTCTATGTGGATTTCAAAAAGTAAAGCGCGTGCACCGCACCGCCATCATCATCACCGCGCCACCTCCACGCCACCTCCACGCCACCGCCGCCGCCGCCGCCGCCGCCCTCTTGTGCTCGTTCACCCGAGAATGCACGGGCAAAATTTTGTTCGCGGGGTGTAACGCGTGTGGGCGTCGCTTTCTCTGC
Source organism: Odontomachus brunneus (assembly GCF_010583005.1). Lineage (NCBI taxonomy): Eukaryota > Metazoa > Arthropoda > Insecta > Hymenoptera > Formicidae > Odontomachus > Odontomachus brunneus. The sequence continues at coordinate 760,888 of NW_022639494.1, read as the reverse complement.
CGTGTATTAAAACCGAACGCGATTATACATTTTGTGCATCGATTAGCCACATATCGATGAGCATCGGCGCGATTTATAAATATCGGGGAATGATCTCTCGGGGTGCGGCGACAACAGCCCCTCGTGCATTTTCGCAGTCTCGACACGGGGGTGGGGACGAGACAATAGCGTTTACAGACTGGAGCGCGTTTGGCCGCGATGCACCGACGATACCGATTACTGTGGAAATGTCCGGGGATCTGTTCGACCTCACTGATTTATGCTGCGTTCAAGCGTGCCTTTGTAAATAGTACGCAAAAATAGGAACACTCTCCTAATTGAAAACATAATTCTCGCGTTATTATTTCTTACTCTATATGGAAAAAAATAAACTCTCATATAATATAACAATGGCAAATGTGACGCAGTCGCGAATGTACAATTATTTTGCATTTCCAATCGAAAGGCAAGAGGACAATGCACTCGTAATTATGTCGAAATATTGCTGGAATAAAGACCGTGAAATTCCCGCGTTTTAACGGGCGCGATATAATGGTTTGATCAATTCGATAGAGATATGGAGGACGGTGGACGCGAGTTGTCGGTAGAAGCTCGTGCGCGATTTCAACCGATTGTAACGTCTGTCAAAACCTGCAATGACAGACTTTACCAGATGCTACTATCAGTTAAAGCCGGCAGTGACAAACGATAGCATCGGAAGAGAAACGTATGCCCGTGTCTGAAACGTCCATCACTCCGGCTTGCTTCGCGATTAAAACGGTAGCTGGACAAAACACTGTTCCATGCATTCGAAAGATACGCGTGCTTTTCCTGATATATTGCTTGTTAATTCTTCATGAAAGGCTACCAGGAAAACGGAATGGTTCTTATGGCCACTTCATATCGTATATGCGGCGTATCAATTTGACAAATGGAGTAATTTAAATCGACTATATAAACATCCGCTGTATTATTCTCTGCACATTTTACGTAACAAATGACGAATTTTATTGAAGCTTTATCTTGCGGTCTTGCGACACGGAATGAGAAAGCTCGAAATTCGATCGAAAGGTGACTTTTCGAAAGTTACGATTGGATAATTTGTCAGGTGAAATTAATTCTCCGCCCCCGAGTACAGACCGAACGAACGTAATAAATGACGATGCTGATGAATCAGCGCAACTACGAAAGGCGAGCGTCCATGTGTCTTGCCTGACCAACAGCCGTTTCCTAATCACGTGGCTTATTTAATCCGGCAGGATACTATAACGCATCATCTCTGCTTTCTATCGACGCTAAAGACGCGGGCTTTGTTCCTTCTTCGTGTTTCGGCTTATATTCATTGTGTTGCCCAGCTCTCGATCGCCTGCACTGCATTTGGAATCAGATTTCATATCAATTTACGGATCAATGTCCGACACGTGTCAATTATAATATTATTCAATTACCTCGTAAGTTTCGAATAAGGATCTTCGTCGTGAATCTTTAGCTCTCAAAAGCAGCACGTGGTATTGCAAATTGAACGAAATCGCAAGCCTATATATAATTAATGTTTCTTCACTGAAATGCTATACTTATAACTGATAACGTAATTATAAGTATAGTATTCTCTTCAAATGAATCAGTGAATAGTCACTGATATCAATTATAAGTGTAGCACTGAGCAGTTTCAGTGCTGTATTTATAGCTGCAAATCATTGTATATTTACTGCTTTCAATGATGTTTCACTAATTCACTTTAAGAGAGTGCTGCAATCAATAAAATCTCGCTGAAAGAATCAGTGGCAACTGTCCCTGTTATTGATATAGTTTGCAATTACAGACAGTGTCACGCATGCAAATTACATTAGGAAGCCATTAATTTCATCGCCACAAATACGGAATTTGGCACAACGTATAACGAATTTATATACTACAGACTTTGCAGTAAAATTTTGCTTCCACTGATTAAAATCAATGAGATATAAGATGTGGCGGTAAAATGGAAGTGTTTCCACTGAAAATATTCACCTGTCGATGAAATATTCCTTTCAGTCAGAAACATTTTTACTGATTTACCTTAAGAGATCGTGTAAAAGAATGATTGTCAAAGTTTGACACTGTGTCATGCAATAATTTTTTTCCACGACAAAATGAGATGTTAAAAAGGAAAAAAGAAAGAACATACGTTTCGTAATATCCATCCTACGAGACTAGTATTTCGCGTAGGAACTCAATCATATCCCGTCCAATTGCGATCGCGATCTTGCATACAGAAGTAACACCTCGATCGGAAATACCGCGGCGAGATGGAACGTGACTGTCGAGGCGTAAAGCCCCCGCGATCGGACGTATTCTCGCAACGTCGATTCTATTAATTCCGTCCGCGTGGCGAGCCGTCGGATTTGTCAGATTCGATATAGCGAGAACGGGTGCCGGAAGCGAGGCCGCCGCTACCGTCTGCAAGTAAGCCAAAGTCACTCGCCGGAAGTTCCGAGACGAGCGGGAAAATCTCGGAAATTTCCGCGCGTCATCGCGTTACGTGCTCGCCCGGCGAGTTTGTCGGCCGACCACGTGGAAAGTGATCTCGCCGCTTCTTACGGGAGGCGACTGCACGTGTCCTTAATTCCTTATTAGCCGCCTTCGGCTTCGTGGAAGGGAGGGACCGCCGCGTGAGACCCGGTCGCCGTCGCCGCTGCCGCCGTCGTCGTCGTCGGGTTTCTTTCACGTTTCCGCGACGGGAAGCGATCGTATCGGCGCTCACGATTTCTGCGGCGCGATCGTGTCGAGAGCGCCGAGGGCGTCCTATCGTCGGACGACATAAATTATTAATGCGCCTCCGCCGCGATCGTGAACCACCACCGGCCGGGAATACGGCCGGAATGCTGCGGATCCACCGAGAACGCCGATCGTTAAAATCATACCGAGCCGGCGGAGAGGAGCCGCATACCACCGCCGGAGATATATCGTTTCGGCCGTGATTGCCGCGAAAGGCACAAACTCGCGAATCACGAATCAGCGGCGCGACCCGCACGAGGTGCTGAACTCTCGGCTTCGAAGAACGGATAAAAACGTGGGAAACTGTCTTCGTTAAAGTCAGGGTCGGTTCGAGGCTACCGCGCGATGTGGCCGGGGAATCGTTCCACTAATCCTTTCGAGTACCTCGCCATAGATATAGATTGTACGATATAGATCGTACGGTCAAATGTAAAAGCTTATCTCTCCGACTTTCATATGAGAGATTTCTTAGATCTTCTCGCATCCGTCTTATGCGACTTTTTGTATCGTTAGCATCTTTCATCCGCTTTATAACAATCATATCGGTAGAGGTCTTTCTCCCGTTATTTATGACCGTTGCATTCGATCTCTTTGTCAAGATGCTCTTTATGCTATCCATGGATTCGATACTACGAGGCAAGCTAAAAGCGGTTTACTTCACGTCGTAAACGCCGCAATTGAATCTTGACTTACTTGATATGGACTTTTTCTCTCTGTCGCTTCGGTCGTTACTTTTCTCCTCGTATCATCCTTCGAAACAGCTATATCACAAGACTTTCGATCTTGGATTTATATTATATTTGCTCGCTTTGTGAGGTATTACGTTTTACCACCAGGTCACACGCATCAATGAACTTACGGGGATGTCGGGATTATCGTGCGCGGGATTGAAAGCGCTTTAACTTTCGGTTGAGCATTGAAGAAATGCATCTGTGAGAACTTACATGCAGGTACGCGATGATTTAAAGGCTATTTTTCAGCAAACAGGATACAGCACGCAAAAGTATCGCGCACATAAATCCTATGAAACAAATTAATTCAATGGTGGCGTGCACAAATAATTTTTAAAGATAATTTACCCGTCAATATAAATCAATGTGGATAATCTTTACAAACATACTATATCACCAAAGGTATCGTAAAGATCTCGTGATTAATGTTCACGTGGCGGTAATCGAACATGACCATCGTTCCGCACTAAAAGAGTGCGCAGCGTTCTGCGAAACTGTTCGCAATTCTTCTCGGCCGTCTTCAACAATCTATAAAACACTTCTTCATTTACGTCACGTTTTTTCTTGAGATTTTACTGCCACATAGAAATAGGTCGTAACGCACCACCCCATAGACAGTGAATCTCAACTTTTCCTTCTCCCTTGTCTTCCTCACTTTTCATTTCGCTTCTCAAGAAGCACTTTTTCTCAAGAGAGGGAGGAGTTACATAAATTCGGCTTCTCGTCTTTTATATTATGTCCGTTTGCTTCCTCAAGCACTGCGTTTTATTGCCTGATAAGACGTATCGCGGTCGAGAAGGTCGGGACTCTTTTACCTGAGTTTATATCTTTTATCGACGAACGCTCGAAAGATATTCATATACAGGCACCGTCGTCGAATTTCACTTGAAATAATCCGCGTACTCCTCCTCGGGAGAAGATCGAATACCTTTCGGGTACCTTTCGAGTTTTAAGTAGCGCGAATACCTCTCTGTAGTCTCGAGGAAAAAGCCTCCTAAAAGCACGGACTGCCGGTAAGTTTTCCCTCGCCTAGCGGACCAGGATCGATCCCTGATCCTTCCTTTCTCGGTCACGGTAGAGCCGTTCGGGATTAGCTCTTGGGAACTTTGATTGAAATATGTTTTGCCACCGTTTACCGTCCCGTTCGCGGTTATATCCTAGCAACCGTTATTACTATATCCTGCTCGTAATACCTCAGAAGAGAGAATTGAGGCATTCACTAAATTATATAAGAACGACTGATTGCGCCCTTTGTGACAGATAAATCGCCAGTTTGAAGTGGTAGAAGTACAATGATAACATTCTGGCGAAATGTCGCACATTTATTTCGTAATATACTACACGCGGAAAAAATTTTATAGTAAAATTGTTACGGAATTTTTTAATCGGGAAACAGATCGACGTTCTACAGTGATTGACTACATTTTCATTTCATATGTATACAGATAAAACTATATGATTAGTCCGCGCATAAATCTGATTATGCCAACCGAACTCAATAGTAAAATACGGAGCAACCAATTATGTGAATGCTGCAACCACAGAGCAATTACCAAGTTATCGAGATTACAGTAGTGACGATATCTGGTTGCTCCAGCCAGAGTGTACCCATGTCACCCCAATCGATTTTTGGTTACCACAATCAGATCACGTGCAACTACGTTGATGTATCAACGTTGATGTAGTTGGTGTATCAAAGTAAGTAAGTCATATCAACCATACGCATCACATAAAAAAATAACTAGAGTTATGCAACTATGCAGTTAAATATTTCTGCTTAAGTACCTTATATCTTTTTTCGTGTGCTATTTATACTTTTTAAACTGAAATGTGTGCTATTATAAAAAGTTTCTTAGCGAGATAGACTTTATTACTAATTTATTCCTGCATTACTAAAAATTTAGTAAGATTAAAAAAAAATAGAAAACTATAATATTCTTTCTGTGTACATGTCATTTCTGATGGAAATAATACATAATGTAGTAGTATAATAAATTTTGCACCCGTGTCTCTTTCCATTGCTTACAATACTTGAGCGAAACCGACATTACCGAACGTAAACTTTAACTGTAATTTGGAGTTTTTATTATATTTTTACCGTTACATGCAGATCTCGCACGTTCTATTAACATGACGATGCAATACATACGATACGTTATGCATAATTGAACGTCAAATTACAGATGTATGTAAATTTTATGTAACGTATAGCCGCGTGGAAAATTCTTTCGCCAGAATTTCTATTTTTAGGCTCGCGCAATGTGCGCGAGCGCGCGAGAATTTAAGAAGCCATTAAGTGTTTTACGAGCGCGATATTTCATTCCGAAGGCTCAAGGAGGTCACACTACACGCCGTCCTTTGCTCATCTTCGTCATTGTAAAAAGTATCATGCGCGCCGTCGGCAGAGAAACGTACATGCACTCAATTTCCGAAAAAAAAAGGAAAAGAAAGATAAATCTTTCACGGCACGCGCGACGGATCGCGGAATTTGAGTATGGCCGTCTCCTACGCAGCACGCATCTCTATTAGAAAATTGACGTCGGTTATCGGTAGCTATCGTCTACGCAGCGCGTGAAAGACGAGGGAACGTAAAAGTGACGGGCGTTATCGCGACTGTCGCTTCACGCATTCGTAAATCCGTGAACGTCTCCGTGTGGCGAGTGTCTACGCGATAAAAGACGACGGTACCTCCTTTAAAAGGAACTCCTCGCGCGTGGTATATGTCAGGATTCGACTCGTCAGGCGCGCCGGTTTGACGGCATCGAAAATCCATAAACGACGAGTTCCTTCGGCACGACATCACCACCGTCGCCGTCGCCGTCGCCGCCGTCGAAAGCCGTTCCTGTGGAATCGTCGATACTATTCGCGGGGCGGATCGTCTACCTCCGTCGGACATTGCGAAATATTGTTTTGAGGAATACCCTCGGACTTGCAGTGCACCCTTATTGCTTCTCGCTCCGTTGGTGCGGAATACGATTGTTTTATTATACGATCTTCGTCGCGAACTTGGAAAAGTTCTGCTTCTTCCACCCTCAGCTCTTCCTCTTCGTACGTCACGCTCACCCTCCGTGCCGTCCTCCGTCGGTTTTTGCGATCTCCGATTCCATTTCGTATATCATCACCTTACTCATCCCGGTAGTTCTGAAGTTCGACGATTCCGTAGTTACGACTTTCATCCGGTAAACAACGTTGATTTTAGCATGATGTGGTCTTGGTTATGGACTCGAATCCATAGCTTGTCTACCCTATACATAGTCCATGAATTTGTGAGAATATGTTTTTAAAAAATTATAATGCTCGCGCTGAATTTTATATCTTTTTGCGACTTTTATTTTTGCGAGAGAGATTTCATCTCTCTGCGTGTTTTTCTGCATAGAATCTAAAAAAATCCTCGCGAGTGTTCCACATAGAAAATTTCTTGGAATCTAATTGAGATTTAATTTCCCGAAATAATTATGGGTTTTGGTTAAAAATTTCAAACATGCGATTCCTCAAGTGGGTTTTTCCAATATTTTTTCTGGTCTTCATTTTACGTTAGAATTGAATAACATGTATTGATTTTCCAAATAATTATTCATTGTAGTGTTTCAGAAATATTTCATTTTTTTTTATATTTTACTTTATTGAATGCAATAGTTGGTATAAAAATGCATTTTTTCCCTATTTGATACCATAAATGTATATAAATGTTGTCGGCTGAAAAAAGCATGAGTTTCCATAGTATTTCTGTCTCGATTCTAGACAGAGAGTCCATGTTTGGGACAAAAATGGGACTCCTAGTTGGTGTAATAGTGGAATAACGATTTTAAGACAAATTTGGACACTCTAATCTATCCTGCATCTGGGAAAATTTTGGGAAACTCCCTGCGGGAGTTTCCTCTGCCCTGTGGCAAAAAACGCAGACGAACGAATTTGTCTTAGACCCGATTGGTATTATCGAACCTATCATTTTGAGACAACAGAGAACCGTAGGACAACAGAAGCTATAATTCTGAGGGTGTGTGTCAGTCGTCGGTATGATACGTTCACTTATGTGTACATCGGCAAACACGTGCCCAGAAAGTCTTGGGAGAATTGCCCGGAGCTACGTCTGGCAGGAAGCTGTTAAATCGCTTCCCTACGATCCATTTGGAGTCGAACAGTCGCATTATCGCTTTCACCCGTAGGCTGTTTGCGAATCCAAAAAGGCTATTAAAATTTCTACGAGCTCGGCGCGCGAAATTTGAGAGAGGCTCGCTAAAAGATGATAATTACATCGGCATTCTGGTGGCGAGGCTTCTTCTTCTCTCGTTCGCGCATTCGTCCCGCATTCGTCAATAAAACGGAGAGTCCAAAGAGAGTCGTAGCTCTTGTTGTCTGGTTAAGACACATCAATGATTGCCCGAAAGAAGTTTGCAACTCAATAATACTCCATGAAAGTAGATAAAGTTTTTATCACGGAACGGTTCGCGAGCAAACCCCGTTTCTCTGAGATTTGTCCGAGGAAGTTGAGGGTGCCTCGTAACGAGTGCAAGCGCGACGTCTCTCGAATGTCTCGGTGAAAAATTGAATTCTCGGAAGTCGCGTTCTCGCATGGATGCGAAACGCCAACGGAACCGCGTAGTCACGACCGATCGTCACCGTCATCGTCCCTTCGACGTGCGGCAGTCGGCCATGACGGCAGGCGGCCTCCGGTTTTTGCGAACACGCGGCGAAACAAATTGCTCGCCTTCGTCTTCGTCCATGGAAGGAAGATGAAAAACGAGATTCCCCGATCGAGCGCCCGAGACAAAACGGGCCCGTGCTATTTTTCTGCACGGCGTAGCGCCTTCCCGCGCGCGTTCCTTGTAAAAACCGAAATAATCGCTCCGTGGGCGCACGCGCGCAAGACTCGATAGACTCTCTTCATTTTTCGTACGAGTGCCTGCTAGGGGGTCAATGGAAATAGCCACCCTCAGTGCCACTGGATGACCACTTTTTGCTCGACTCTCACAGTCCTCTCTTTCCTTCTCTTCTTTTCCTTTCGTCGTTCTAACCCGTCTCGCCAAATCGACGAATTATTCCGCTGCCGATTAAGCTCCTGCGTGAATTAATCGCCGGCTTCTTCGAAAGAGCAGAGTGACCCCCGTGAATTCTGGCATAAACGAGAGAGTCGGTCGTTTCTTCGCGTGAATCTCACAGTGACCCAAAAGGTCTTCGCGATTGTACGGTCTTCTCGCTCATAAAATATGGCTTTCCAAGTGAGACACGCGAATTTCATTTTGCATTTGGTGTCTTATGATTCATATTTATACGCGGTGGCTTGCTCTCTCACGAGAATAAATACGATAACTTTTAGCCATTCATTGGAACTTGTATACTTATCCGCGCTAACAAGATACGAATGTGTGTCCAGGCCAAAGAAGGAGTACTTTACAACCCTTAGATCGTTTGAATAAATTTCGCGATTACACACCCTCATTTACAGAATTAAAGAGCCCCCCAACCGTTCCGTTCGAATGGAACGTCGCGTTGGCAGGCAAACAGAGGAGCGCGCACGCTCCACTAATTATTACGGATAGTTCTCGGGAAAAAAAAAACAATTTGCACGTTATCGGGCTCGCGTAGGCGCGCTCCGTCGGGACGTAACGACAGGCAAATGAGCTTCGCCCACCCGCTGAACATCGACACCGGCTTCCGCGAGTCACTCCGACGCGCGAGACACCCGTCGTCGACTCGACGATTCCGTCGACGTGGCGTATCTGCTTATTCACCGGGCGCGTAATGGGGCGAATCTCTCCCTCCGCGTGACGAACAAAGCGAGGAGCGAAGAAACGAATTGGCAACCCACTGCCACGGGAACGGGGAAGGGGGGCGGGAGGGGTGAGTTAGGGGTTCCGGTAACTAAGAAGATGGAGGACTCGCGGAGAGAGGGTGCGCTGGAAGTCGAGACCGAGAAAAGGAAGAAGGGGTGCGCTGGGAAGGGAGAGATCGAAGTCACTGCTGGCGGTTACGGCGGTGGCACGACGATCGTCGTACTATCTCCGGTGAACAAAGGGTAGGTAACCCCTCTTCTGTCTCTCTGCCCTCTCCCTCTCTCTGTCTCCCAGCGTACCGGAAGCCAGGCACAGGAGGGAACGGAAGACACCCTGAGACCCCGACTTCCGGTTACTGCCTTTCATATCCAGTCGTTCCTCCGTCGCGCAGTCTCTATATGGCACGAAGGAATCTCTACGCGTACACAAGACCCGTCAGCACGTGTGCGTGAGCGATATGCGCGCGCGTGCACGTCACACAAGACACTTACTACACATCCAGAACTAATAACTCGGTTGGAAATTGGCTGTAGGCTTCGCGCGCGCTGCTCCGAAACTCTGTCTCCTCATTCCTCCCTCCTGTCTCCCGCCGCCGCCGCCGCCGTGGCCCTTCTCGATTACGCGTTTTAGATAACGTGTTTGCAGTGGCTCCATAATGGAGGATGTAGAATCGTTCGAACGTAAACGCGCGAGGGGAACTTTTGCGACGAAAACCGACAAAGACCCCAGTCTCTCCGAAATCACAATATACACGATTCGACGTGACATGGCGAGCGAGAGGCGCGATATACGCGCGACCATTATTTATCTGTGAATAGTATTTTTCTCATTTAAAGCGCCCCCAACTGTATCTCAATCCGGCTACAGTATTCCAATTAATTCTCCACGCTTTCAAGCGTAAAATCGCGGTACCCTTTTTTTGCGCGGCCGATGACGACGCTGGATATAGAACCCGGAACATCGTCCGCGGCAATATCTGGCAAACCGTGATCGATCGGGATAGCCGTAAGCTATCACCGGTCAAATTCATCCGTCCGCGAAAACTCGCCTCATTGACCGATCCCGTCGCCCGGGGCTGCAACATATAGCGAACGCCGCCACTTTGTCGTAAAGCCGACTCTTAGATGGCGGGCATTAGTTTATTCGCGGAACGGCCACGCTTACGTCACTGTAAATACGCACTCGATAAACAATTAGTTCCGGATATTATACTCGATTTCACGCCACGTCTCCGGTAACTTATATGGCGACCTTATGTTGTGACGTCTTAACGTAGCGTGGGTGTATCGTTCCGGAAAGAGAATCGCGCCGCGTTAAACATTAGCGCGGCGTAACATAAACGCGTTATCGGGTTTCAGTTGCTCCATTAGCCGAACTAGCGCGAATGTGGCGTTTTAATTTCGTAAGTATACTCTCTCGGCTCCGATATTTTCTTCAGATCTTCTCATGAAGAGAAGCGCGTGTCCATGGTAACGAAATTTGCCGGTCACAAAATTCTCTTCATCACGAACAAAACTGTTCGGGCTACACGTTATATCGTTACTTTGTCGCAGTCCTCGTAAAACTGCCTAGCCTCTCAGACACAACGGGGTTAACTTATTTACAAGACGACCGCGGTTATGGCCGTGTAAACACGTCCGGCGTATTTACAGGTCTATAACGTGATACCGAGACTCGTGTCACGACGCGTCTGCGAGAGTCCATATCTTATGGATGTGAGTGTCCGTGTGCATCGTAATGGCGACACAATACAGAAAGACAGCCGTAAAGCATGATTTTTCAAACAGCCGCCCGTAGCAGACAGCAGTTTACTGTCTATCGTCACTTGGCGCCTGTTGTATCGGCTGTTGCAGCCGCAACTGTTTGTTGGATTAGATATTGCTAGATTGTCACGACACATACATTACGCGTACATGCATAGCACTTATCGCCGTGCTTTTAAACCGCACAGCGTACTTTTACTTCCCGTCTAAGGGAAGGTAGATTGCTAGGTTACCGGGGCTAGATGTCTCATATTTCAGAATTCCAAAATTGCAAGACAACTAATTGTAGTGACTAGCGCTCTGTACAAACATTATAGCTTCTATATGTTAATACGATCTTGTTAACCATGTAGATTTTGTAATAATCAAAATACAAACATGTAGCAACATGGTCATTTTCATGGTCCCGATTCAGTTGCCTAGTATAGTAAAAGAAGGTCATGTATAAAATATGTATCCTAATTTCCGGGGTTTAAACTAATCTCGAGAATTTTGCAAAATTATTCCCACTGAATTTGCGTAACTCGTAATACACTTAGAAATATCTGCGTCGAACAAACGTAATTCTTTTTTTTTACAGCAAACAGCTAATCATCTTAAAAATGATTTTATGCACGGAAAAAAAATATTTAGTTGAATTAGCCAAATATCTGGTCGAATATGAACGATCCAGAAATTTCGATTGAAATAACCCGAATTCTGTTTAAGTTAACAAGATTTTTAGTAGATTAACCAAACATGTTTGATTATTCAACCAGAGAGTAAAAAACATCTGGCTAAATAACCAGACATGTTTAGTTAGTCTACCAAAAATCTTGTTAACTTAAATAGAATTCGGGTTACTTAAATCGGAATTTCTGGATCGTTCATATTCGACCAAATATTTAATTAATTCAACCAAATTTTTTTCCGTGTGGTAATAATTTTTAATAACAAGCGCAAGAAATAACAGATAACACGATCGTTAAACAGTATGCAAATTGTAATGGTTACCGATTGTCGTCACTTTAAATGTTTCTGATAAACGCACAATTGACGCTTTTGATAAATTAAGGTCACGGCAGTTTTAACGGTATTTCCATTCTGCCGGAGAAGCGTAATAAAACCTAGACGAGGAGCAAATCCTTCCTCTCTTTACTTCCAGCAGTATTTCCTGCCAGAGCTCGTATGTAACTATGTACCATAATGGCGATGTATAGGATGTCCCGTAAAAGACACGACGGAACGTCGGTAGGTGCCCATTAAGGGTGGTCGTTTCTGCCTCGAAGGACGGCGGTCGCAAAATCAATTACGTCAGAAGCTCGTGGACCCCGGAGGTAGCCTCCGTTGTAACGTGGTGGAAAGATCAGAAGTCGACGACGGGGTCGAAAGTGCTGGCGGAGTCTTCCTCGTGGAGGCATAGACCAAAGTCAATAACTCACCCAGCTTCATCGAGAAACAAAGTGAGCGCGAACTAACTTCTCCTTTCTGCGCGCGTCACGGGAAAGGAATTTTTGTCTCGACGAAAACGATTCAAAGCGCATTATAAAGTGACTTTTCGAACTGAATGTCAAATTTTTGCCAATTACTGCGAGATGAATTTTCCACGAAGGAGAGATTAATACGAATGAATAGATACATTGTAAGAAAAGATACGTCAGAGTTCACGTTGGCAAAAGAATGGTCCGATTATCCGCAAGAACTGAAACGAAGACAGACACATATCGATTCTCGGTACCTTCCGCGAGGTGAAATCCACGAATTCGACGAAGCACGAACAAGAAGACGAAACAAGATGCTGAACTATGCGGCAAGTAGCTGCTTAGTAACGCGTAATTCATAGTTGTAGTCGAGTAGTTGAACCAAAGTTTGGAGTGCGATCATCCGTAGTAAAGGTGCAGACGCTCGAGCATTGGTTGATAGTCTGACGCGTTGCAATTCGGTTTTTTTGCAAATGGTAAAGGCAATAACGACAGCTAAAGACACTTTCCAGCAGGCGTGAAGCGTAGGGAAGTTACCGAGGCTAGATATTTCAAAATTCCAAAGTTCTTAGACAACTAATTACTGGCTGTACAAACATAATAGCCTTCTGTTATGTGTTAATGCTATTACGATTCTGTTGATCGTATTTCGTTTTATAATTACCAAAATATAAATATGCAGCAACGTAGCCGCCCTGTCCTGGTACATTCTTTTTTATTCTATTTCTTGATTATAATATCATTCCTATTTTGATAAATCTCAGGGAAAAGTGTCTGTGTTCTAAAGACCGATTTTGTATCTATTGTTTCTCTCAAGACAAATACTAAAAAGCACATGTGAGCGACATACGCCATCTATATATAAACCCTCTACACTTGCGTAGAATTTGAAAAGAATTTGACATCACCATTATTTTCTCCCCAGTCTTCAAATATCGCGAGTAAAACGGCGACACGTTTCAGCGACGTCATTTCGCCGATACGAGTCGTCTAGAAACAGACGCGAGCGAATACGTTACGATTTCCGGTAAGTTAACATAAGCAAATGCGCGTAGCAGAAAGACCGCGAGAGCAGCGTCGTTAATGCAGTTGCCAAGCGAAATCCTCGGACATTTTCAAGCCATCTTTGAGACGTCTTTGAAACCTCACCTTTGATGAGCCGCCACCGACGTCGGAGCTGCAGAGCAAGGCTGCTGGCTTTAATAAGAGCCTGGCAAGCGCAGCCACAAAGGGATGCCACAGGAAATTTCTATGTCTCGAAGATAGAGTGGTCGAGAGTTAGAGGGTGGTCGCTAGAAACGTCAGTTTTCGTATGTATCTTTGCACCTCCCACCCTTCCTCTTCTTCCCCTTATTCGTGTCCCCCGTGTCGGCGGCCCTTTTTTCCGACTGCTTTAAATGCAAATAACACAATTACCGAGGGAGCGTGTGCGACAGGTGCGTTTCTTCGACAGGGCGCATAATTCATGTCCAACCACAGAGGGGATACAAAGTAGGATTACGGAATTAACTCTGGATTCGTTTGATTCGGACGTCGGATGAACTATTAATCGAGAGGATCGCCGTGATCGGTTTGTCACGCGCACGAGGCGAAAGGAGGAGACAATCGAGGTGACAACGATAAAAAATGCGACATGTGAAAATTTTATATCACTGTCGGTGAAGCTCGTGGTGTGCGTTCGCGCCCCTCAATTCAATGAATCGATTAACCTTGATATCAATAAAAGCCGATAACGCGACATGTCCGCGGCGAAGACAAGTGAGTAAGCGCGCGCGCGCGGACAAAGAAGACCAAAGCGTAGAAAAAAATAATCGTCGTCGCCGAACACGTCTTGGAAGGCGCGTTTTAACAATTATCTCGTTCTAAGCGAGACAGCACCATGACGCATTCCACCCTTGACTTTCTTTCAACCCCCGAGGCAGGGACTCTTCGCCTCGAAATTCCTCGCGAGCTTCCCGCGCCGCGCCACCTTTGTACACTATACCTTACCTATACACCTACCTACCAACCCGCCCTTTTTCATCGTCACGCGCCCTCCCGTATTTTCCTATCGTCCTCGCCATTCCTTGTTCCCTCTTTGTCGCCTACCATTGCCGTTTCCTGCGGATCACCCCTCGTTCGCACGGCACCCTCGCCGCAAAGGGCATCGTAGAACGGGACGAGCGGCGACCAGCAAATTGATATTAAATGCCGAGGTTGGTCACCTTGTATATTTCTTTATTAACTCGGTGGAATGGGCCATCCAACTCCCTCACCGCATTCGCGCGTTTCTTATAAAAGGACGCACCTCGCACCCATCTTCCTTTATTTCACCAGCTCGACTATGTCGACCTCCTTGTTTGTTATTTTTCGTATCCTTGCACCTCGCAGAGCGCATTGCCGTAAGAGCCGATTCTCGGCGTCACATTTGAACGCTTGAGAGAGAGAGAAAGAAAGACCTCCTCCACCTTTGCTCGTGGCACGACGGACGCTGCAAACGGATGATCGTACTTACGCGAAGATTGATGAAGAGCACGCGTGTTGTGAAAGGACCTGTAATTGAAAAAAATTGCTGCTAGGGACGATTCCCGCGTTATCGAGGCACAGCTTAACGGTTTCCAGGCACGGAGGGGCAAAAACGGCAGCTAATTCTTATGAGAAATTCCCAGAGCCGTGGCGCTTCGCGAGACGGCAGCCACGAAGGATGGAGACGGAGGGAGGAGAAAGAGCGCGGGAGAAGTCTTGGTTAATTAACGGCCACGTGCGTCTCATTAACGGACTTTCAACCACAAATCACGGCATGGCATCGCACGGCCACGAGCATAAATACCAATTATGCGTAACTCGTACGGCTCACCGGCCCGGAGCGACGGAGGGTGCGCCGAGGGCTCCCCGAAACGGGACTCAACCGAGCATAATTGTAATGCATAT
Source organism: Odontomachus brunneus (assembly GCF_010583005.1). Taxonomy (NCBI): domain Eukaryota; kingdom Metazoa; phylum Arthropoda; class Insecta; order Hymenoptera; family Formicidae; genus Odontomachus; species Odontomachus brunneus. The sequence continues at coordinate 745,514 of NW_022639494.1, read as the reverse complement.
AAGCCACGGAGGGGTGACTCGAGATTAAAACTCCTTTCTCGAAATTAGTCTCTTGAGCAGAACGTCGTCATCGTCGTCGTTGCCGTCATCATTATCGCGCTCTTTGCGTCGCCGTCTTTGCGCAACGCTGTAAATCACTGATTGCCTGTATTTATTTCGTGAGGCCCAAGGAAATCCACCTTGCGCTGCGAGTAGACGACGCACACCGTAATTCATCTCGTAGGATCGTTTAGCCGCCATGTAAATCACGTTCACGTCGCGCGAATGTTCCATTTTTGTGAAATATCGACGCGAGGATGCTCTCGCGCGCGCGTACGCGCCTTCATTCCCAAAGTGATCGCTCGACGGGGCTTAAAAGCGTTCGACGGACGCGCGAACGCGACGCTAAAGTACCGTACTTAAGCGGAATCGATTTCTAGGCCGGGCCAACGATAATTTCTACGTTGTATAAATTAATTACTCTCGCCAACCCGCAAGCACCACCTACCTCCCTACGGCTCTCCACGCTCTCCTACGCTTCTTTCTCTCCCCCCCCTCTCTCTCTCTCTCTCTCTCTCTCTCTCTCTCTCTCTCGTCTCTGCCACTCTCTTTTTCTCTTCACGGGTTACACCATAAATTACCTGGTGCATTATGGAGCACGATTTATTAATACAATTTGCCTGTACGTAAAAGGCGCCGGGCGCCAATTACCATGCCACGTTCTTGACGCCGCGGCTACTGCGACGTGGCTGCAACACGTTACATCGTAAACCGCATATGCACCATACGGATGATGGGGAGCGGCGCACACGTGTGCGCGGCTTAGCTGTCTGAAGTTTTGCGGACTATATAAGCACCCGCACGCGCGCGCGCTGTCTCGTTTTAATACATAAGTATTCCTCTCCTCGCGGTAACATGGACAAGAAAATCTCGAAACGTAATTATTTAGGAGCGAATAAAATTATGCACCCACTAGCGTTTATGCACCGCGCAGCGCTCTTTACCCAGCAGCAGCTGGGGTCAGGTGTGTTGTCGGAACTTTTTTAATCCTACTTACGCTCGGAGAATATCGTAAGGGAAATTATGACAAATCCGAAGGTGTGCGACCGTTTTATCTTCATCTCAAGTGTCAGATAGTACAAAAGAGAGAGAGAGAGAGAGGGAGATGATCCGTTTCGAAATTAAAACTTTACGACGGAAAAGTCAGTTTATAGATTATTTATGTGAGGTTTCATCCTACAGGTCGTACACACCGCTGAATTGAGTTGAAAATAGACGGTACAGTGTAAAACGTGTTAGCGCGCCTACGAGACGAGTCAGTGTTTCTTTGCACTCTTTCGTAACAACGACAATGCGCGTTTCTGTTCTCGCTACTTGGAAGCGTTTTAAAGCTGCCTTGCGACCGTTGCGATGAGTATCCAGCTCTATTACGTTAGAGGGGGCTCCTTGATGGGCTCTAGGCATATTTGCAGATGCGTACGCGCTTATCCAAGTTTTAATACGGCAAAACTCGAAATACAAGGGAGGCATTAGCCTCCTTTGCGAGCACTTTGCAGCTCCCATTATCGAAGTTTCTCCTAGTGATTAAACCTCAAGCGAGTCACTCGCTTTTCAACGTTAACTCAGCACCCCGCTGGTATTCAAGATTTTAAGCATTTTCGCTCGGTTGCATTGTCACAGCTTCGCGCGCGTTCGCGCTCGTCCCGTCTAGTCTCATCTCGTCTTCCGCGCTCTCGGCGCCGGCATGAATTGTTCCGCTCTGTTTAGGAAGAAGCACACGCGCCCTCGGTGTAGGTGCTAAAGCACGTCAGGGTCCCGGTAGAATTTTCGTCGCCGCCGTTCCGGCAGGAAACAATTTCGTCGTCTTGATTTTCTGTCGTCCTCTTTGCGACGCGCTGATTCGCGAAAACACACCCAGATCGCGCGAGCAATGATTCGCGCGCGCCATGTTGCAGCGCGACTCGATGAGTAATACTACAATTGTAATCGTGCTATTTACCGTTTTCGATATACCCGATGTTGAAATTACACACGAAATTGGATTTTAATATTTGCCGTTGCGCCGAGAGCGTCAAAGTGAACAGTTTGATCAAAAGGGGGTCACTCAAATATTTATTTTACTCTATGCTATTTGTTTTATTCTGCTGTGTTTATATTCTCTACTTTTTCAACGTCTATGAATACGTTTCTCTCTATTTATCGATATTTAAGAGAGAATAACTGTCATTTTGCTTATTTTTACATGCTATTAAATTATATTTGAGTTTCTGTACGCGACATTGTTTTATACTATACAACTTGTTTTGCGCAGGTTTGTCGAAAGCCTCTAAGAATTCTTTCAGTAATCGAGTATTCGGTTTCAATTCAATCCCCCGCGACGTCGAGCGACTCGTTGGAGCTTTTCAGCGAACTACGAGGGTCTTTAACGAAGACTGCCGGAAACTCAAACATAATTAATATCGCAATACTCGCTATCCCGTAGGAAAAGCCAATATTATGTACCGTCGTTGCGCGGAGGAAAAGAATGAGGACGAAGGGTGCAGCGTAAGATAATATAGGGGCCGCCTAATATAGCACTAGATATTCGGTAACTTGGCATGAATGGAGTCATAATACAAGTAGGTACCGAAGCGCCTTCGGAGGAACGTATCCTTGGAGGGATGATCGGCGGCAATGGGGGAAACTGTTGCCTCGGGGTTTCCCCGGAGACTGCGGGGGACTCTTTATTTAATATCCCCAGGCTGGTGTCAAGGAATATGTATTACCGGACCGTCGTCGCTTCGGCACTTATTCGCCTTCTTCGCCTCGTTAGATACGCCTCGTCTTACCAGATTCATCGACGCGCTCATTTTCATTATGTCACTTAAGATTCGCCAATCGTCGTCGAGATTTTGTCCGTGTTATCTCGCGTACAATTCGCGTAACTGACGCCGCGTTTCGATCGCACGCTGTGTAAGGCTCGCGAATCGTAAGCCACGAAGCTGCGGAACGACTGCGGACGTGTATTAATTGTAACGAGAACCCTTTTCTAAGTTAGTAATGGAAAACGTACCCGTCGCAGTGCGACGTGAAAAAGTTCAATATATTTCTAGCACGTCCTTGGAAACTCTCATATGATGAACTTACTTCGACTTGCGAACTTCTCACGAAAAACTAGCATGCAGCACCGCGCTCTTTCTCCTCCTTGACACTCGCTACGTGGAGAAACTCTCTTGGCCTGCGGAACTTGTCGTAACGGCGCTGTCTACGGTTTTTCAATGTCCCCTCAGCAGCAAGTCGAGATTGGAGCCGCAGTCGCGGCGGAATCGCGATGCGATGAACGTGAAAAATCACAGTTGGCGCGATAGCCACATGGGATACCACGTTGACGTATTGCGTTGCGTCGCGCGATGTCTCCGCCATCGGACGTAATCATTTTCGAAAATTTACACGATCTACTGGGATAGGGTCGGTTTCCACACGAACGGCGTAATCCCGCCACTCGGAAATCAAACGATCCGCGCAACTTCATATTTCACGATCAACCGCTCACGGTTGCGCTCTTTCATCTTTCCTTCGCGAAAGCATTTTACGCCCGTTTGATCTCGCGAGTTGTTATAGAATGGCGGGTGCGTGCTCTATGCGTATAGACATAATCAACGCCGTATAGTTACGCGGGAATAAACGAGCTTTTACGGAGAAACACCGCAGACTTAATTAACCACGCGCGTATATCTCTCGGTGTACCTTTGAGTTGTCTCTTTGATTTCCGTTTCCCCGCCGACTCGTATCGATCGCACTGATCATGCCGAGTCGAAATTTTGGTTCTACATTAACTCTGCAAATTCCTTCGAACTTGAGAGACCAGACTCGCCAGATATAAAACTATGTACAAACTTGATGCTACAAATTATTCAATACTTGATCAGCTCGATATTCTATCTGCATTTCATTTTTATTTCGAATTTCAACATTATTCGTTGTTCGATTGTTTAGAACGTATTAATCTTTTAACTGCATTACAAGACCTTAACATATCTATTGATATATACTGCAGACGTATATATACGCCTGTTAAAAAGTTAATAGAATCTCCAGAGCGATATGAAATTAACCACTTTAACATCCTTAAAATTGCACAATGTATGCAAGTCTAATAAGACTTGAGATTTTTTTAATAAGAAATGACTGCTTTCCATTTTTATTTTATATTGATTTCGCTATTATCAGATTTAACATTTCAGAAATATTTTCTTGGTTTTTTCATAATCCATCATGATTTAACAAATTATGGTGTCATGAATCTCTAATTATTTCTTAGTCTGTATTTTTGTATTTATTTAATATATTCAAAAAAATTCCATAGTCCAAATAGTTGAATATAATAATCCGCTAATATGCAGCTAGAATCAATCACAAATAATTTACAACTATAAATCCTGGTCTTAGAATTTAGGGTAAGCCTCACAAGTGCTGACTTCTAACAATCCTCTTTGGGCTGCATGTCCCATCTTGCAATACCAATGTCTTCTTTTCATTTCTGATATTATTCATCCATACATTTTACGTTCTTTATTACGAGAAGCTATGATGCTTAACGTTACATTCGGCAGCACATAGAAACGGGATAAATAGCGTTGTACAGGGCGCTTTCGGAAAATGCAAAAATGCGAGCAAATATCCGACGCAACAACATTCAGTATTTGCTGGGTTCCAGCGATATTTGCTGGTGGCACAGACACACGAAATTGAAGGGGACACCCTCCATGTATCGCAGGAGTGCAATATCCACTCTCAGTTTCTCTCATATACTTACTCTCGTTTATGTGCGCGTAGCTTACATACAAGACGGAACGAAACCCGGGTAAAATCACCTGATGCGTGTAATGCGTTTTTTATTAAAGTCCCTACTCGCGCCTCGGGCGCGTAGTTGCGCTCGATGTTAAATACCTACGATATGGATACGCGCAAAATGATATAACTGTTTTGAACATTTATTTAAAAATATCAAACTCTTTTGAGTCAGTAATCGATGATCGTTATTAATCATTATGTCTCATTTGTGTTTCAGGTAAGTGCCAGCGACTTTTACACTGCGCGAATTCACCGGGAGCAAGGTAAAAATTTTCTATTGTTTGCGCACCGCGACACGCAATCTGTGCGATTGGTCGAGACTATTTTCGACGAGCGAGCATCTATTTCACGTTTTATCTTGTAATATTCGCCGTTCTTGTCAACCACTTCCATATCGCTGAAAAACAGCGACGAACACTCAATTTTTTAGAATCTTCGCTGTTACACGTTCGGTCAGTTTGCATGCGGTAGCGATCCTTTTAACTTTATCAAGTCAACAACAATACCAATCGCGCTTACGTTACATACGCGCCCACTTGCAGCCATTGTTTACTCTCGAAGCCAATTTTTCGTGCGCAAACTGTTCCCGCGCTCTGTGCGGCTTAAAAAAAAAGAGGAAAAACGACAGAGCTGCCAACACGATTCCAGTAGCGGTTTTCGTTGGCGCACGCGAACCCCGGCCCAGCGTCAGTAATTAGCCTTTGCTCGCAAGCGTTTTTCGCCGTAGGCATAGCGCGATTCGCACACGACTCATTACGAGCGCGAAATGATCGCGTCTACAGAGTAGAGGAGCGCAAACGTGCGCCATGCACTTGCTCTGCCGCGTCGGATGCGACGCGACGCGCCAAACGGCGCGTCGCACCGTACATATTCTCGCTCTCTCGGGGTGTCAAACGAGAGGCTCGTGTCGTCACGACAAAACGACAAAGAGAGAGAGAGAGAGAGAGAGAGAGAGAGAGAGAGAGAGAGAGAGAG
>NW_022639494.1:700381-739473 GCF_010583005.1 Odontomachus brunneus | reverse complement strand
AGAGAGAGAGAGAGAGAGAGAGAGTAAGAGAGACACGCGGCTTTGCCATTAGCCGACACCGTTCCGTCGCAATGCGCGGTCTCTCCTCTTCTTCGCTGCTCCACACTAATTGGCAAACATCGGCTCGCAGTCGGCTTATCGCGATCGCCCGGCGATTTTTGCAAATTACGACTCGCTCGTTGTTCGACACGGACTCTGTCTCCCGGCCACTGTCTTTCTCTCCTTCTCTCTTTTTGTTGGCACTGCAATTCAGAGATCGACGATAACGTGTCCGTCGATATCAAACTCAGCAGTCGGCCTTTTAAACACGACCGCTCCCCTTTTCTTCCCCCTCTCTCTTTCTCTCTCTCTCTTTGCTCTGAACATGTAACACCATAGGATGAACATGTAACATCATGATAGAAAAAATTAACGTGTAGGAAATATTGGCATATATCAAACAAAATCAGCATTAGGATTATCCTTGTTGTTGATGTGTTCTCTTAATATCTTTTTTCTTTTCGCGAAAGAAATTTTTTTTGTATTGTAAAATACCTCTTTCGCAATTACGCCTTTAGAGGGTTGTCCTAAGGCAACAATGAACGCATCCATTTCTATCTTTCTATCTATTTATCTATCTCTGCTCTATCTTCTCTTGAGTTAAATGTGTCTATTGCCTTTTTTGCACGCCATCGCGATGTCATTACCTATGAGTTACATTTATATGTGTCAGTCAAATGAAAAGTAGCACCGGTCATCATCGTGAATAAAGCACCCGAGTAATTTTGCCACGTTATTTATCGCTGTGCTTTGAGATTTCATGTTACATTTACAATTTGACGAGTTATATTAATCATCATATTAGTCGTGTCACATAGAATTTCATGGTTATTTAATTCGCGACACGTTTCAATTTTTACATGTTTATTGAATGGAAAGTGCCACATTAAATATAACGACGAATTTATCTTAAATTTGTATAATACACGTTGACACGTATTTCTGTATTCACGCGTTTACACGCGTTGTTGCATTTAGGATAAAATTAAATAACCGAGCAGGTTAATTTATTGAAAAAACGTTTTTCTCCCGGCCACTATCGAATTTTTATGATTAGTGGCGACATATCTGGCGTTAAATAAACTCGCGACCATCATATCTGAACAAAAAGTTATCATACATGTGGAGATATGCGGTGCTGCATAGTTCTATGGCAAACGGAACGCAAAGATAAATCTCACAACGCGGGAAGGAAAGAATGTATTACACCGCTGGTTGCGTTGCCACACCGCACTGACACTCGTTGTTTTAAAATTAAAGCTGTAAATACGTAATGAACATATGTGTACCACGCAGTTCGCATTGTAGAAAATTAGAAAGAAAGAGACTGCAGAAAAATTGTAAAAAATTCAACGGGAAGATGTACAAAGTTGAGAGACGGTGTATCGCATTATCACTCTCTACGGGAGAAAGTTAATATTTAATCAACGCGAACAAAACACTCTCTCTCTCTGTCTCTCGTGACGCGATCACTCACAGCACAAGCTAAAATAAAAACAGTGATGAATCTCTCGCATCTACATGAACACACACAGTGTAGCATTGATACATCATAATATTACGTATTCCGTACTACTCGGCGCGATCGATATTTCTGATCAACAAACTTGGACACACACATCCCTCGAAAGAGGCATTCGCACGTGATCGTGCATGAATAGTGCACCGCGAGTCCGACGAGAGGATCTTTTCACGAGAGTACACTCGCGCTGGGAAATCGAACCTGTATATATATGTATGTACATATATATTTCTTTTTCTTTTTTTTTATCGCGGTTAGTTACCGGCGCGAAGCATTTTTCGACCGAGCAGCCAAGTTTGTGGGTTTGCGCTTTTGTCCGCGGTAGCGCGCAAACTGTAGTTCAACTCTCCTCCTCCTTCTCCTCCTCCTCCTCCTCCGCCTCCTCCTCCGCCATCACATCCCCGCCGACGTTTCCCTCGCGTTCCAAAAAGGCCAAAAAGTTCACCGGCAGGTGGCACGAAAAAATGGGCCGAAAGGGTTTGAATTGTGATGCGGCGGGCACTACGCTGCGCGAGCAAGCGGACTGAAAGCGCACCCCTTTCCGCCCCTTTGCAAACCTACCTACCCACCTACCTACCTACCTACCTACCTATCTACCTACCTACCTACCTACCTACATACCTACCTACCTACCTACCTAGCTACCGGCCTCCTACCTATCCACTCCGGCTCCTCTGTCACCCTCTCTGACACTCTGGCCTTTTTTCGCCTTCTCTTTCTTTCCTCGTCGGCAAAATTAATTTTACCGGCGCCGCCACGATAACTCACGGTTGCATGTCAACGCTTTGACGCACATAAAAATCTCGTTGCGGTCGAGCCCGCGTGTATGCGACTCGCATGCGGCGGCCCGCGACAGCACCGGCTCGCCACGTTGCGTTGCTTCGCGGATACGCGGGGTGGAAAAAAAGTACGTTTATACCGGTTCCCGCGCCAGTCCGCGGAAACTGCGGGGAAAATACGTGCCGCGGTATAATACGGAGTTACAACTGCGCGAGTCCCGCAGCCGCCGGGGAAGAAGGAAAAGGGGTGGAGGAAAACGGCGGCGGAATGCGGCCGGGGACATAAAATGCTCCTAATTTTCCTAAAAAAGATTATTTATCCCCGGTATGCGGCAGCTCACTTATCCGGATGATCCAATTTCGCGCGATTGCGCGACTCGGGCGGCAAAGTTCGCGCTGGAAATCTCTCTCGGTGCGAGTGCAACGAGCTCCAAGTTTTATCATCTCCTCATTGCCGTAGGAGACACTCCTTTACCCCGTTGAATCGCTTTGATTATCGCGGCGATCCATTGTGAGCGATAATTGTACGATTGCATAGGAGTGCGTTGCGTCACGGATTCAGGCGATACCCACCGATGATGTAAGAAAGCATAATTAAGACGATCGTTCGAAGCGAATGGGATCTGTCATAATGCTAAATTGATTCTCAGGCGGCTTGTCCCGAGGTCAAAAGCCATTTGTAAATCCCATTAACCGTGTCTGCCACGGGGACAATGCAGCGGTGAACCGTGCAATTAATTCATTGCTTCAATTACGTGCCTTATTACGTGCCGTCTTTAACATGTCGTATGCTTCTGAATTCGTTTGCACATAAATCCCGCACTGATACATCACGCGTCAACGCGCTTACAAAACATGATATGCTGAGAAAAGAGTGTTTGATGTTTGTAACCATGACCACATATGAAAGATTTACAGTCAAGAGAACCATTTTTGCAGCAAGTGTTACAATAATCTTAGTAATAATAACCTTATGGTGCATGGTACTTACTACTACTTTTTTTCTTTTGTTAGATCGACAAAATATACAGCCTGTGCTGAAAGTAACCGTAATTTTAATAACATTAACCATTTTTTTCTCTCAGTGCACTCAACCGATGATTATTCTGCAAACGTGAATCGAGAAATAATTTACCGGCATTTCACGTATTTCACATTTTGGGAAAAAGAAGTTTCGAAAAGATTGCAGTACCGGAAAAATAAGTTGTGTTCTATTCATGCGAAGACGGAGCAAATATGCCGTCTCCTTTTCAGGACTCTTTCGCTCGTCGTCAATATTTCTCGCGCGTATCAAATAACGTAAATTGGTTAACACAGTGCTCCGTGCTTCCACGTTTCGTTGCGCGCATTAAATTCGAACTAACGTGCGTCGGTGGCGATATTCATAATAATGCAAAGTGGCAATTTTTTAATAATGCGAGTTCCGCGTTTGATCGCGAGATTAATTGTGTTTCCGTGATTATACGTTGCGTAATCCGGCGTAATCCGGCTCTGCGTTCTTGCGTTCTCCTAAAAAGCCCCGGCGCTTTGACCAGCGTGGCGAAACGATTCTACCCAATTATCTAATTTGATAATGCGGCGCAAGCCGTTATAACGTAAACGTAACGTTAAAACATAGAGCTGCGCTCCGCCTCTCGGTTTCCCGCGTCACAGCGGGAAATTCAAAATCCGTGTTCGCGGCGATAAATCCTCCCGCTCGTGAATCAACGCTTCCCTCTGGCTCGTTCCAGTTCGTTCATCCGGTGGTGGCGGTGTGGCCCGTGCTGTTTGCACATAAAGAGGGCAAAGGGCGAAAGGGGACGAGGAGAGCGAGGAAACGGAAGAACGCAGGAATGTAACGTATCCAAAGAGACGCAGAAATGTGGAAATATGGTGCCTTCTTGAATACGCGGTCACGAGAGAAAGAGAGAAACAGAGAGAGGGAGGGAGGGAGAGAGAGAGAGAGCTTTTGTAGATTCGGTTATTAAAACGATATAAGAGGGTATACATTTTTATCCAAAATTAATAGCATATGATCTGAGGAAGAAGGAGAGCGCGTAGTTGTTAGATTAACAATTTCGAGTGACGTTGACGCGTGACGCACGTCGACTCGTCGCTTTGCAAGCTCCATGAGCAAAACTGCACGGAGACGGAGATCAAACTGTGTGTGTAATTTACTGATCAAACGTTCTCCACATAGTTAATCAAACGCCGGCTATCGGCTCTTGACTCGTTCCTTTAGCAATGCTTTCGATACGCGCTCATTGATCGTACGCGTATCGCGAGCCGTAAGGGCTTTCACTTGCAATCGCAACGGGAGAGAGGATCAGCCGAGCACAGGAGGGTCGACGGAGAGTGAGCGAATGGGCGAGCGAGCGAGCGAGCGAGCGAGAGGGTATATCGAGGCGTTTTTGTTTTCGCGTGGGTAGGCGCATACATCCAGCGACCCGGAACTTCTCCCCCGCTTTCCCGCGACGGTGAGGCAATTCCCTTCCCCCTCTCGGCCCTCGTATCTGGTTCCGGTCTGTTCTTCTGCGACGCGACGCGACGCGACGCAACGCAACGCGCTCATAGGTACTCTCGGACACGAGAACTCCGGCTCCGTACCTACATTTACCGTACCTACTTATCTCGTTAGAGACCGCGTCGGCGCCCTCCTACGCCGTTCATTGTCGCGAATCCCAGACTCGGCGATCCACTCTCTCGGTACATGCGGCTCGCCTTCCTCCGCTCTTCCCGTAAGAGCAATTTCTAACGGCGCGAGGTCCGAAAAGAAATGTGCGGTGTCCGACTCGCGTGGACAATGGAACGCTCAGCTTGTTACTAATAAGCACCGCGCCGTAATTGGACTCTTTGGGATTTCAGTTGAGGGCTTTAATGTCCGCGCCCGTAATTAATTCGCCGCGACAAATCGTTCCCTTTCTTGCCGTTTTTACGCCGTGACGGCCGAATAGACTCCGCGTGTATTCCGCGTTAATTAAATATAACGAACGTAATACGAGGAATTATCGTCCGAATGTGTGCGTCATTTGTGCACCAACTCGGAGGCACACAGCAATAATCTTACTCAAATAATAATCACAGCGGTAATCTTAATCAAAATTGCGTAAATCACTCCTTGCGCATGCAGAGCGTTCGCTTCTTCTTACTCTCGGCAAATTCTTTTTTTATTCTCTTTATTCTTTTTACTTTCGGCAAATTAATGTAGTTTGGAATTAACTTTGTCGCCTTCTCCATCACTCAATTAATATGCAAATTATAGAGTTGCCCCGCTTACGACAACGGCACGTCGGTGTGCAATCGAGAGACCGAGTTTGTGAATTTTGATGTCGAATTACAATATAAATACGTATTTTGTAAATATTATGTCGTCTCGAGTGAAGCAAGAACCACTGGCTTAAACCGTCAACTTGTCTGAAAATGTCACACTCCCCGATCGAATGGCGATGTCGACAAGAATCGACGGCGATGTCGAGCCTTTAGAGCGTGTTACACGACGTGCGTGCCTCGGCGTTCGTCGCGGAGGGTGCATAGATATTAGGAATTAAAAGCGGCATTTGCATGCAGACAGTTCCGAATATCATCTTGACACACTGTTCTCACAGCTAATTCCTGCTTCGTCTGATGGAACATTTTGTAAGTTCGACACTTGTGAAGTTCGAGATTGCTGGGGGGCAGGCTGTATACATTCCTACGAGCATCCACCTCTCGCGATCGCGCAAATCTTGAAACTCTATTTGGCATAAAACACGTGCGGCAGTTAACGTGCGTCGAGATTCTGCATTACCCCGCGGCGTTCCGGTATTGTATAACTTCGCTGAAACTTGGTGTCTGAGACAGGAAGAGGACTCGGGGCAAAGTGCAGCGCGCCGTACGCGGCGAGGATTTAAAGGACAACGGAAAGTTCTGTCGCTTTATTCCTAAATGTGAAAGCAACGTTTCCAGGGTGCTGCTCTCTCTCTCTCTCTCTCTCTCCTTTCCTTTTCCTTTCTCTCTCTCTTTCTCTCTCGTTGACTATCTCGCGACGTGAAAAAACACACTCATCTCTCGGAAGTATCGGTTCTCTCTCGCATTATTCGCAAAATCAGCTCGAAATTGGACCGAGATCATGCTGTTAAAGTCATTAGTTACGGTAATAGCGAGATATATTCGGTACGTAGGCACATCTTACTCGCTGTAACGAGAGATTAATGGCATGGAGTTTCAATTACTCCCAATTTTATCGGTGGCACAAAGCGTGTAATTACTCGTATTTGCCTAATTCCACGCGGCTGTGTAAACCGGAATGTATCGTGTGTCTGTACGGATACCCGAGTCCGATAATGAGGAATAGTTAGCGTCGTAACGACGAAATCGTTTGCGCGGCTTATTGATCAAGCCGTGGCTCGCCGTATGCAATGATGGAATACCGTTCCGTCGGTAACACGAGCACCTCGAGATGTTAAGTCGGCGTAATTATCCGATATTTTACAGTCTTTGGTAGATAAGCGGCGCGAGTTACTCAAACGCTTCCCTACCACCCTCTTTCCGAAGTTGCTTACGTCGCCATTTGTCTTGTCTTTCGACAGCTTTACTGCTTTTGTGGCGCGCGCACTCGGAGGCCGTTCTTTAAGAAGGTGGTACCAGCTTAAGCATCTATCGAACGGATGGCCGTAATGCCGCGCATATTGCGTATAAAGCTGCACTCGCGACAGCGCATTCCGAACGTGTTGTCTCTCTCCCTCTCTCTCTCTCTTTCTCTCTCTCTCTCTCTCTCTCTCTGTCTCTTACTCGCTCTCTCGTAAGAGCCCGTAGTTTACGCCTACGTGGTTCCACATACTCGGTGCTCTCGCGAAGCTGGTCGTGAAAATCCAATCTAACGAAGTCGCCATTGAAATTGATAAGTATCCACGTTTTCAGGTCACCGCCACAAAACTTGCATCGGATCGCTTTTTCTGTCCTTTTTATATCCCGAGCGCGCTCAGCGGCTCTCAAGTCGTAACATGAGCTCGCAACTTCCATTACGCGATTGTATTACGTCCCGCGCAGTATAGAATTAATTTTACGTGATATTGCATTAACTCGTTACACCGTACGAATTATACTTATCGCGTGTCGTTAATATGCAAACGACAGTTTGCGTCAGACGTACTTTTTCTCGTATAATGTCGCCTTAAACATGTACTTTATCGACGTACTCGAACAATTTGGTCTTATCGCGTTGCGACGATTGGGGGGATATTACGTGTAAAAAATGTTGCACATCGTTAAGATGTCTCGAGGAAAATGCGGGATTTAATCAAGAGTCGAGATACGCAACGTCTGTGTGAGGGATCGCATCGATGAAATCTCACAGAGGTGTACAAGGCGAGTGTGCGCCAAGCCGTAATGCACTTCGATTCATTTTACAGCGCGATCTCACCGCGCGGCACTCGTACTGGTGAGTTTTAACCTCGGGTGTTTCGGACGCATAAATTTCAATTTCGCAATGGATGTTACGAGACTGAATTCATTAGGTCCCCACGCATTCCTCCGCGTCTCTATTAGTGTGGAAAAATGAAAAAAATTTCAGACGCCACGCGCGGAGATCGTGTGACTTACGGCCGGAGACGCTCCGCGAATTAATACGGACGTACTAATTAGAGCCAGTCTATATCGTCAATTTAGAGTATCTGGAAAGATGAGAACTGTTTATATATTAGAACAGCCGCGGGAGCCACGGGGTAGGATTACTGAAACATACGAGAGAATAATTTTATAATTGGTCGCTCGCGCTTTATCCAATCTACGCCAATTTTCGTGATCTCGTTTCTTTTCTCATCCGTCCAGAGATCGCGCGCTCGCCTTGAATTTTCAGTTTGCTCTCAATTTGTCACAACACACCGCCTCGCTCATCGACGAGGAAGGTCGCGCGAACAATAAAGATATTAAATCATTCTACATGTCGTAGAAATTAAATGTCCGGATGAATCGCGCATTCCGACACGTTGAAATTAACGACGTCGTTGTTTCGTTACGTGACACCTGGTATAAGAGAATGAGCTCCACGCCGCGCGAGTAAAGAGTTCGATCGTAGTCTCGGGCAGGTGTGTTTTGCAGCGGAGCTTGCTGTGGCAAGTCGAAGAGGCAAAGAGCGGGAACACGTAGATGACCTTTGAACCCGCCGGACTCCCTGCTATTTCTCCGTTCCTCTCCTTGGGCCCACGATATACACGTTTCGTGTTGGCCAACCCTCTCGTACCATTCGTCTTCCTACCGAAGTCACCGTGGCCGGGTACCTACATGCCATCGCATCTCCGCAACATCCTCGATTGATTTTCTTTTATGGGAGATTCGTGATTGTTGCACGAAGGGCGCAGCGCGAGCGCAGTGGGGATAAAATAAAAATACGGTAATCATGCCAGCATCTCGGAGAACAATAAATCTCCTTCGCTTCGTTGCCGCTGTTTTCGCTGGATTTATATCGACGACGTTTTCATTGATGATTAAAACGGCCATCGCACGATACGCCGCCGGCGCCGTTACCGATACATTTCAGAGCAGTTTGCTCCGAGCGCATTTGGCCGATTCTCAACTTTTAAAATTCTGCCTGTAGTTAATTAACGACTAATTCATCGTGTTGCTCCAAGCAACGATATTGATAGCCGTATGATGCTTTTGTGCCCGACCGAGTCGTTTCTCCTTGCTACATTATGACCTTAAAAACGTCGATACGCGGTCCACGGAACACAATGGCCGGCTCAATGGCTATATTTATAGCCGTTCTCATTTGTTCCCTTTTTCCTCTCTTCCTCCGTTGCGTACGTAAATCTGCGCGAGAGCACTTGCACGCGGCAGGCGCGTTTAATCGTGTTAGTAAGATATGGGTCTTAAACGCGTTTGTACACGCGTGTCTGCGTGTATTCGTGCACGCACGCGCGGATCTCGAGAGAAACGCGCGCGCGCACACATACACACACACACATACACGCGCGCGCGTACACATCAGGGTCAAGACACTTGGGGGGTTCCTTCGCGAGAAACGGCGCTCGGTTACTGAACGCGCGCGGGGTACTGTTAATGCAACCTCACGATCGCGAGATCGCGATGAGGTGCGAGGAGACTGGATCCGAAGAGGATCCAGCTCCTCGACGTGGTGCGCCGTCACGAGTTTCTCCTTGAACCGAGTACTCCTCGAGTTGCTTATATTCAGCCGATTGTTGAACAATCGGCTCTCGTGCAGACTGATCGATAGCTTAGCCGTGGAGCTCCGCAGCCGTACGAGCGCGCGCGGCGTCGAGTTGTAAAATAAAATACACGAATAATAGCAGCAACACACTTTGTTGGCGGAGAAAATACACCGCTCCGTCAAATATGCACGTACCCGAAGAAAGAGTGTCGAAATAATTCGCAAGACGCAAACTCGTCGACGGAGAGTAATAACAACGAACAAATCGTACATCTCGCGCGAGCGTACGTCACGTACCGGAGCTTTCCGAAAGAGCAGCGCATGTAAATTTTTCACAACGCACCGTCCCTCCTCTTCACGACGAACCCTTCTTTAATCCCCTCTTCTTTAAGTATCCCTTCTCTCTTTAAGCGTAGGCGATCGATCGACTCAGCCGAGTAATGCGGAAACGTGCCGCGACGGTAGCTTCTTTTGCGTTCGCGAGTGAGAAACGTGGTCGCTGATAAACAAATAAAGCTCTCCGCTTCGTCGTCTAGTGCATACTCCATTCGCGTATTTCTCGGTTTCGTGCAAATGAGGGAACCGAATCAGTCCGTAAGCAAACGAGTGGCAATTTACACCGCAGTTACCTAATGACCCGTAACGTTGTCCCGTATTCCCGTCAGCTTCTACCCTCTCGTTGTATCTCGTCGTAAGTAATTCGATAGCGGCTACAAGATCGGTCCAAGTCTCACTTAAGATTATTGCGGAGAATCCGTCCAAATTCCGCGTAAAGACGCGATGAATAATGCTTGGTTGATACGCGTGAATTTTGCCTTGCAAACAAGCGCCTTCTCCGACACGGATTAACTTCTATGTTTTGTGGCGCTCTACGCTTATCAACAAAATGGGTCATGCATACGTTGTATACATTAACATAGTCGGAAGTCGGTGGAAAAACACTTTAAGACACCTTCCGTCGTACGGAGAAGGTGTCGCCATATATAGGATCGGTATTTGTTCCGGTATGTTAGAACGGACGAAATATAGAACACTGTGAATCAAACGATCTTTGATATTTTAATGTTGTGTCTAACGAGAATTTAAAAAAAAAAGAGACTTCCGAAAATCAAGTTACATCCCAAATCGTTCCCAATTCTCCCTCGTACGTCTTGTCTCCCAACGACGTTGCTGTTTTCAATTAAAGAGGGAATCTTCGAGGACGCCATTCGGTCCTAGAAACAGATTAGAGGTGAGTGTAACTTTGGGTTGTAGGATCGAAAGACCTCTTCCTTTTGAACCTCGCTCGTCTCCTTCGTGGAATAGAGAGAGAGAGAGAGAGAGAGAGAGAGAGAGAGAGAGAGAGAGCCGAGTCTTTGGTCTTTGGCTCGGGTTGCCTAGTCCCTCTCCCCCTCAACGAATTACCGCTAATCTCCTGCATCCTCCTCTCCTCGTCTCTCCATCTGACTCCTCCTTGCCCTCTCCGCCGTTCTTTCGCCGTTACATCTCTCACTCTATTTTCTCTCTCACGAGTCTTCCTCCTATACCTGTCTCGACATCTCCCTCTCACCCTCGACGTGGTTCAAGTGGCGTCTAAGCGCACTACTGGAAGCAGTCGAAGAGGCTCGTCCCTTTCGCCCCGTCTCCTCGCGCGCACCTATTCCTCTCCGGTGTCTCCCTTCTGACTCTTCTCCCCGTGTAATCCTCTCTTTCTCTCTCTCTCTCTTTTTGCTCCAAAAAAAAACCGTCTCCTCCACAATCTCCTCCTTTAGCCCGTAGACGGACTGACGTTTAGCCTGGAGCACTCGCCACTTTAAAATTCCTCCTAATCTCGGTAACCGACCTCGTGTTCACGTAAGCCACGCTCTTTACTCCAACCGCTCTTTCTCCCTCTCTCTCTCTCTATCTTTCTTCTCTCTTTCTCTCCTTCTCTACTACCTTCCACGTCGAGCGTTAATGACGACGATAAAAAGATTAACGGGGATTGCCCGCACTGGATTTGAGCCTATGGGTGCCTACGGGGGCATTCCAACCCGACGAGAATTAGGCGGGTGGAAGAGAATGGCGCCGCGCGGTAAGAGTGCGCCCGCCGGCTCCGCCGACTTGAAATACACGGCTCGCGCGGGCAATATGTGTACCTCGTTTAGCGCACGGGATACGCGCTGGAATATTGTACGGATTGTTGAGCGTTGAACGCGCGAGCACGAGGAGGGATTATTTTCCGACGGCGAAATTAGCAGAGCTCGATCGCGACGATCGTAAGATCGTTGCAGCCGCACGATATATCGCCCGATGCGGCAATTTTAGATCGCCGCGAACACGCTCTATTTTCAGCAAACAGATTTCGCCGATCGCCGAGCGGCAATATCTGCGCGGAATGCAACATTGAAAAAAAAAAGACGTGTATAATAGCGTCATCTCGTGACGGGCATTAAATGCTTTTCCACGTCGGCATTCTCGCTGCGACAAAAACAGGACGCACGCGAGCGTGTAATTGTAACGCGATTGCCGCGTGACTGATCGATCGACTCGCGCCGAGAAAATTTAGCGAACGCACCGCGCGCGCAAATTGCAACTTTCAACTTATGTAAAACAATTCGGCGGCAAAAAGCGCCGATCGCGTCGCTCTCTCGTTTAGCCGCTTGTTTAGTAGCTTCGCGTTTTCCCACGTAGCCGAGCGCGTTGTTTATCGAACAGGCGGAGTACCAGCGCGGCCGAGCCGCGCGTTGAAAAATAATCGATCGTACGTTAATTGCAACGGTGGCCTGTTCGGCCGAATAACAACACGTAGACACCAGGCGCGAATTATATGTAAATAACAAATGACCGAGCATTTCGGCGAGCGAATGATAAACTCCCGGCGCGAGCGCGAGTCGCGGACCGACGAGCGTTTTCCAATTAATGGATTTCCGGCTTTATCTGACTAGCTAGAGGGACTAGTAGGCGTCGTTCGCGTGTGCGCGCGCGTGCGACCAGCGAGGCGCGAATTTATTCACAGGTAAGTGCATCGTTGCGCAGTGAGCGAGGGGGGTGAGGGGAGGAGGGAGGGGCAGGTGCGCGTCAACGATGCGAGGAATAAATCTCGTTTTCGATGGTGGAGCGCGCGCATGACACCACGATGACGCATTGAGCCGCGCGAGAGAGCGCGGTTCCGATGATTTTTATTTTCGCCTGGACATCCAAACGCGGACATCCGCCGCTGATCCCGCCCAAATCCTGCGAAATTAGCGTCCGCGCCTACTAAATTATGAAGATAAATGCGCCAACTTGCGCCTCTCGCAGTTATTTAAGCGCGTTCTAAATAAATGCCGGTAATTGCGTGACGGTACGTGACGGTATTAAGCGGGCGGATAATAAAGTGCAAAAACATAATATTTTCCATCCGAGGACCGTTTGAATTTCCAATGCAGAATGGTTTGGAAGGTAAACGTATATACACTCTCCCTCCTCCCCGAAATTAATATTCACAGCAAATGAATATTCCGATCGCTTCCTTGCAATTGGATTTACCCTTTTTAATTGATTCGCCTTTCTACATTTATCGAGTTTGCGATCGGTTACCATTATCGACGAGCGAGCTAGACGTCGACGTAGTTGAACCGGTCTGCTGGGAAATC
The DNA here is from genome assembly GCF_010583005.1 of Odontomachus brunneus. Lineage (NCBI taxonomy): Eukaryota > Metazoa > Arthropoda > Insecta > Hymenoptera > Formicidae > Odontomachus > Odontomachus brunneus. The sequence continues at coordinate 726,411 of NW_022639494.1, read as the reverse complement.
TCTCGTGCTCTCGGCCGCGCAAGATACAGCCCTGACTGTGTACAACTGCGCGTCGATTCAATTGGCCCGATTACGAGCGACCGGTACGTATAGGAGACGCGTGTGTATGTATAATTATTAAATTATGTAACACCACGTCTCTCTATGCGGCTCGCTCGCGATCGCCGATAGCCGTGCTTTCGATTCGCGCCGCGCCCTTTTCGACGCGTTCGCGAGCTGGGATTTATATTCGTGCCATTTGCATTTTTTTCCCCGTCGCACCTCTAGCGCCTAGTGTCACTATGAGGCTCGCTCGCACTGTACGCAACGATCCATCCGGAGAAACCTCACGGAGGAGGTGAAAGCAGTCTCATTGACGCTTGCGTCGAGTCTCCTCACGAGTGTCGCAAAGACACTCATGATTCATGATTATGCGCTAAACACGTTCAGCCGAGGTGTGCAAAAGCGTTCGTCAGATGCCATCGCGATTCTTTCTAAGCACGCGTATGTAAATCCTCATCCTTTCCAGCGCCATCGATGCGTGTTATCGCGATTGTTTGAATATTACTTATAACCCAACGTGGGCATAAAATTAAAGGCGGGTCGATACAATATGTTGATCAAAATGGTATAACGTCAACTCCGCCAACATTGTTCCTAGGAGCATTGCGGAACATTCCAATATTCGCGGCGCCTCCACAATGGCATCCACATTGTACAATACCACCTACACGTCAACGTCTGCTAATGTCAGTCGCCGCCACCGCAATGTGCGGTATTGCGCGTCAGGGCTTCCCGGCTTAGAATTACAAACAAACGCGATTACGCTACTCCCTTACACGGCACAGGGTCCACGTGGTACCACGAGTTACCTAATGGTAACCCGCTAGGTCGATGGATCGATCGGTCGATCGATCGACGCTTCAAGACCGCACGTCACCCTCTCTAATTCTTGCGCGTCGCGAGTTGCGAATTGCAATTTCACTTCAATTACGTGTAAGAAGGATAAACGGGACGTTTCAGTAATCGCGCGGTTATGCTTATCTCTGCGAAAGTATATTTCAGTCCGTCACAAAGTGAAAAGGACAAATAGAAGAAAGAAGGACAGAGAAATGTATCTTGATACGATAATACCTCAGATATTTTATATTTTTGAAAATCGTGACAAATGCCGTGTAAGAACAAGACTGTTCCAGTGCAGAAGCATATAAATAATGGTTAATAATAATCGAAAATTGAATAACATTCGAGATATTTATGGAAATGTGATATAAACTTGAAAAATTCGATAATATTGATTTAATAATAACAATAAAATCTAGTGTTTCGTGGAAACATTTTTAGACTTTCTATAATTTATGAAAGATTTTTCACAATTATAGCATATAACGCATGAATGTGGACATTTATAATCAAATTTATTCTACATTCGAGGGGAAAATGTCAGAAATAAAATATTTGCGTTTAATCATGCATGCGCAATATTCCCGAGTTCATCATTGAAACAGATAAAAATCCGAGATGCGAGCGTATAATATAACATGCAAGACAGTGATAACGTTGAAATAGCTTGTAAATGTCAATGATATTTATAATTCAGTTCATGCGCGTGTGCCGGAGAAAGCCGATAATTCCACTGCTTTACAACGAATGTGGCTCGAAAGCAGCGCTCGTTAATTTTTCAAGCAATCGCCGCGATTGAATGTGCTCGCGAGATGGGGGATCTCGCAATCGTCCCACCTAATTATCGTTAATAGTAGAAAGCAATCCTCCGCGCGTCTTGCAGCGGACGGTTTGAATTAATCGACGAATTACCGTAGCCGATAGCTTCATGGACTGGCAGTTCGACGGGGATAACACTTAAGTGTCGCAATTATAGAGGATCTACTCGGGGATATAACGCGCGAACGCGAGCGCGATACGGTCGCCGCTTCATCCACTTAATTAAGAGCCGTCAATGAGTTTACAATTTCGCCGTTATCATTACTCTGCGAGCGACCGCGCGCGCGGGCTTTTACGATCGACAATTTGCAAGCTCCGTTCCACCGTCCCGGTGTGCACATACGCATTATGTAGGTCCCTTTATGAAACGTCGTATCTTGGGCGTTTCTCCGCCCGTTCGTCGCGACCTTTTTTCCCCGGCGCAATCCTGACACCATTATGGTGTCGCTGATCGTTTGGTTCGTACTTATCTGGATCACACCGACCGCGCGCGCGGCCAGGCTCGTATCGTTAAAGCGGTCGCCTTCGAGAAGCTATCGTTAAAGACAATGTCCGTAGGTAGAGGTACGAGTAGTAGAAGTAACGGCACGAGAAACGCGGATAGAGAAACTGCGGCGCAACAGGCTCTATTAGTCGTTTTATCGGTCGCGTTCTCCTGCATATTCCCGTTTCGACGACCATGAAGAACGGCCAGATAAATCAGATTTCATACGCCCGAACTCGCCCGCCACGGCCCAAGGAATTTACGCGCTATAAACGGAGAAACGAGTTTAAGGTCCCCGGATGTGCGGTTATCAAAACGTACGGGCGACACTCGCCGGCGCATGCGAATAATTGCATTACGAATAATTGAGTTTTGCATAGAGTTTTACATTACGCTCACAGGCTGGGCTAGGAGAGACAAGGCGAGACGAGGGGAGAGCGAGAGAAAGAAACGGCGTCCATTTTGTTTTTCTCTCGCTGAAATTCAGACTTGCTCCGACGAAGAGTAATGCGAGCAGCAACGCGAAGGGCGAGCGTTTGAATCGCAAATTCGCATGATGGCAACGCGCGCGCAGCCAAAATAATATCTCCCCGCCAGTACGTATCTCGAATCCCACCTACGACATACGGTACCTGACACACGCCACTTCTGCGAGTCTGTTGCGCGGGTGTTACGCCCGGCCGTGTTTTGACGGGCCATATATTTTTCCGGTCTTTCGGGAGCAGGGCCAAGTGTTTAGAGCACACAAGCCGTCTAAGTATAGAGCGCGCGCGCCGCCGCCGATGCGACTCGTAGGCATAAGATGAAGCACTCGAGGCAACGAGAATGTCACGCGGGACTAGCAATTTAACCGTGGCCTCCAAGACGCGTATCGCCTCGCGGATGATGAACCGCCGATGCGAGATAATTTCGGAATAAATTAGCGAGAACGTGAGCGTGCAAAATGCAGATGCGCGCGCAAGCTCCACAGCGTCGAGAGAAACAGCAGTCGAGCTAGAGCTAGGAGGCGTTTCTTAAACAGCGACTGTGCGTCTGGAACAGACTATTCGAGAGTTATCGATCCCGCGGCGAGAAATGACGGCGCGATCGTAGAAAATTTAATCAAATATTTCTGCATCGAGCTTGTCGCTGTCACATCTCTTGCTCCGCTTACTTTTGGGCTGCACAATATTCGAATTAGCGAAATAAAGCGAGACCGATGTAAATTGAATTCTCGTCATTCTCGATTCTTGTCAAGTGAAACGGATAGTTTTCTGGGGGGAAAAGGAGGAATAATTCGTTCCCGTGACGGATAATAATTTCAGCAGGCAACTTGATCGCAAAGACGGATTTTCCAGCAGAATCGAGCTTATCATGATATACGTAATTTATCCCGTGGCCGTCCCTGCGGGAGAGCCGGGTTCCACTCTCACGCTTCTCCAAAGCGATATGTCCGTTAAATGTGTTTACGGCATGAAGGACAGCGATTCGGTTACCTATGAAGTGCAGTTCGACGGACAATTATCCGCGCTTGTCTCTCCTGTCTACCTCATCACCCATTCGACCCGGCCCGATCTGTCCGCGCTTTGGTTTCGCGAGACAGAAAATCCAGTCGCGCCGCGCCGCACCACGCCGCGCCGCTGACGATTATTAACGTGAGTTTCTGTTCTACGTTTAGCAGCCTGCTATTTGGACAGGGACTGCTTTTCATCGATAGTTAAAATACCGATGATTAATTGCCGCTTGTTATTGCGATTTGCCGAATCGCTGGATGTTTGGAATCGCGCGTATCTCGTGAAAGCGGTTTATAATGGGCGACTGCTGATAAATTACTTTCCGCCGCGTAAGCGTCGCACATCCGTCGACGTTTGTCGTTAATCGAAAAATCTTGCCTCATTTCGCCGCGCCGGCTCGGCTCGGCGAAAATGCGCGCACGTCGGCAGCTACGTACTGCATAAAAATTCTCCTCTTTAAGCTCGAGAGTGATTCGCTGCCTTTGCAACGTTCAAGGCGGCCAATCAGTGTCGATGTTCGATGAGGTGTGCGAGCGATCGCAGAGTTCTCACAGCGTCAGCATTTTTCTCATTTTATGGATGCCACTGATGTTTGTAGGATCGATGATCCATCCCTGCATAGGTGTACCCCGGGTCTTCCGCACATGTTGTTTGCGTCTGCATAATTAATTGCGCGGAAGGATGTTCGCTGAATATTCTCTGAATATTCTCGATATATCGTGTGTGCAACGCAAGCTGCGCGACATACAAAATATTTCACATTGTTTAAAGATTCATCGCGCGCGAAATCATTCCTTTGCGTTGACGTGTGAAAAAGAGCGGCGATATTTAAATCGATTTACTTCAATTATCGTAATTTACATTACGTTGTAATCGTCAATTTGCGAGCAATCGCACGCGGCGCTACTGTTTGGTAAATGAACAGTTGAACGGGGAGGCCGCGCGCGCGAGGCTCTCTGAGGTAAAAATATGCTCTCACCTGAGCGTGAGTGGCGCATCGGTATATGCTCGTTCCGCTTGCACGCGTTTAAACGACGAAACGTAGCTGCCGGCCCGAGCTGCAGCGCGCGCGTAGCTCTCACGAGGGAAAAGGGAGAAGAGAGGAGGAGAAAAATAAAAATAAGCCTTTCATTTGCATTCGCTTTGCAGTAAAACCACGACGGCCTTAATTAAGCAGCGTCGAGAGTGCCGACCGGGCGATGAAGACACGCTTATACATCCGTTATCTTTTCGAGAGCCTCCGCCCACGCGGAGCGATGGGGCATAACTCGTCTATTGTTCCCGCGAGGATAAACGGGCCATTATCATTATTCATAAACGACGTGAGCTTGTTCGGTTAACGCGAGGCTGCGGCGCGGTCGAGCGGGGGAGACGGCGCGTCGTGTACGCGCGCTGGTAAACCCGTACAGCCGCGTTGTTTTCGCGGCACGGAAGCGCCGCGATTCAGCCGGTTGTGACCCTCGCGGAGCTCCGCGTTCGCGCCGTTCCGTCCGGGCTCTTGATATGTTGCACGAGTCGCGCGAAATCCTGCCGGGCACGCGACGTGCCTCCGCAAATCGAGAAATGACTCCATCTTCGTCGCACGCGCGGGGATCCGCGGCGCGAGAGCAGCCGGCCTTGCGCGGATTTGCCGGAGCAAACCGCGAGTTTGCTAGATATGTACATAATATGTTTTCAGCGCAACCGTCATGTACAGAAATAATAAAGGTCTGTCACGGGCTGAAGCATTTTCCCCGTGATTCTCGCATCTCGCTGAGCGTTTTTCGAGAGTAATTTTTTCCTCGCGGCTCGACGACGCAGAAAATATTCGGCGTTTGATTATTCTCCTTTGTCCGTTGGAACGTGGGAAGCGCGAGTTCGCTTTGTCCGAAAGAAGACATTCTGAAATTTTTCGTGTGTTCTCTTGGCTTTACGATATTGCACTGCCTCACTCTTCTATTTGACAAGTTTTGTACGCAGTCATTGACATTTGTATTTTCAGCAATACGAAAGAGAGCGGAGGGATTCCGAGACGAAACTTGTTCGCTGCTTGTTTCTCGCGCTACTTAGAAAGCTCCGCGAATGATACGGTGCACGTATGTGGGTTAAAGAGAGTTCGGTCGAACTTTCGCGATATAAGCCGGGTCGGGTGAAAAGCGCTTTACGAGGGCTGCGGAGTTTCTCCTTGAGCCGGTTGATTTGACGAAACTCATTGCGGCGTGTCCAAATGAAACGTCGATTTTCGTAGGTAAAAGGTAGTAGCTTCTGAGAGACTTTGTTCCTCGTGTCGCGTGTAGTTGGAACAGCGATTAAGGCTCATCGTCTCCCGAGTGTCAAATTATCCGCTTTCGAGCTATTACTGCCAAGACCAAATCTTATTCTTTGGGGTTCTTCTCGGATGATCTTTCAATCTTGGCGCGAAGCATGCTGCAATTGTCGAGACACTTAATATGGAGGATCAAAATCGCGTCAGTTTTCCCGAAATCTCCTCTGATCTCGTCACAGAATCTGAAATATTCCATAAAATATATACCTTCCATCACAACCGATACGTGTGACGCGTTTTTAAAAAATGGTTCGCCTCGCACAGATCTTTCACAGCGACATGACGATAAGCTGTGCTTTCTTCTACATCTTAGCAGTGGATATACGGCACGACGGTGCATTAATTAAATAGTAATCACGACTTGTCGCAAGATAGCATGACTAATGGGTGTCGGTCTTTCTTTTCTAAAGTCCACGGTGGACGAATCCAGAATGGAGACACTTTATCGCCCCGCGCTCGTACTTTAATACGCCTTTATTCCCGCTTCCCGACCGTGAAACATCTAGAAGGAAGATGCACGCCCGAGATCGCGGCACGAACGATTTGCCGGGACCGTCCCGTGTAACCGCAACATAAATGAGCGTGGTTGCTCGAGTGCGGTTAACGTGCGGCCGTTTTAAACACACGCGGCTACGCGCGGGAAAAAGTCAGATTTACTGCGACCCTGGCAAAATCCACAACGGCACAACGTCGCGCCTCTCTCTTCTTCCTCCCTGCTGCAGCCTCTCGCAATTTGTTGTCCTTTTTACGTGACATCAGCTTGCCGCGAGAGTCTTCGCTTGATCGAACGCTGCAACGATAACAATGACATACCGTGAGCGATACTGAGAGTTTAGAACCGCTAGGCGCAAAGCTTCAAAGTTTTGCGTCCGAATTAAAACGAAGAAATTGAAAATGCGCGTGTCATAGGTGCGAGACAGATAAAATGAACAGAGGACGAATGTTAATAGAGAGCTCTCTCCTTTTAGACGTTAAGATCTCTATTCTAAATGTATAGTATTAAAAGTTTTAAGTTTTCGCGTTCACACTCTGTGGCTTTATAAAGTTGGAGAAGTCTCGGTTGTTATATCTTTGTTGTCTGATAGGATGCTCTACCATTACGACCTACAAATATAAGGTTGCAATCGTTATAATTAAAACCAATAACTAGAGTTGCTTGTGTGATTTTCAATCTCAAGCGCTACATGCGCTGCAAAGCTGAAAAATATGTGACTCTTGATTTAGAGAATGGTAGGACATCCATGACGCCGTGTGTACACGCCATGTGCAGACAGTTAACGCGGCTGTATGAAATGATATGTGAGAATAGTAAATGGCGCATTACGCTTAATCGAACACTGCAATTACGATAATCCACGCGCGTTTGATGTATGTACCGCGATCGTAACGCGTTTTATGCGTTTTCGGTTGGATTGGGTTGAAAGTCGAGTAACAGTAATACGCCGGCCGATATCAGAGATGGATTTAACGCGGTATTTTATAGTCGATCTTCTCGCGGAAACGCTGTTAAGTGCAGCCGCGACGCAGCTCTCGATGCGAGCGTAATTTAAACGTAGGGCGATCGCACGACGCAATCCCCGAGCTGCGAGAGAGAGAGAGAGAGAGAGAGAGAGAGAGAGAACGCCAGGTTTTCACCTCCTCGTTAAACACACGTACTACCGAAACACGTGGGACGGCGATCGCGATGCAATTAGCAGTGTCGCGTAAATTGGATAAGACCGCGGGCGTGCCTAGAAACGTCCGCCAGTGATCGGGCGCTATCTTCATTCGCGGTGTTGGAGCGCACCTCCGCGATATCTAAGGTACTCTCGCAATGAGCGAGATTGAATCACGAAGTTGAACGTGTACGATGCCGTCTTTCTCGGCGCGCGCGCTTCGCATACGAGCTCCTCGCAGACGTACAGTAGATAACAGATAACAAAATTGACATAAGCGTACCATACATTCGCAGCCCATTTGCCGAACGATATATAATCGCTAGACCGGATCGCTGGAGGCCGCCTCCACCGATCCGACTCTAAGTTGATCTTTTGTAGATACTCGCGTCGCGTTTCTCCCTGCGGCGACACTTCGTGATGTTGAATGCAAAAACGCATTACTGAAATTGATCGACGACATTTCTGAATATCTGGATGATAAAACTCGACTGATTTTCGACTTTGCGCTAAAATATCTCTGATTGCAAGGCATGCTGAGCAAAAATAAAGACAGTTTTCTCGTGTAAATCGATCCTGAGAAATAGATTGAGCCCAATTCTATCGGATCAGCCATTATAGTAGGAGAGAAATCTTGCCTCCGATCAATTAGAGACGTCGCGTAGGTATATCTCGCTTACACGTTCACTTGGTGCAAGATGCTATCGTTCTCTTGAGAATTCGCGTCGCTGCAAGAGCGGCAGAATTTTTGTTTTTTTTGTTTTTTTTTTTTATTATCGTTACGCTCCCACACGAAAGTGTCCTTTTTCGTTAATTAACAATGAAATTTTTCGTTGTATTATATCACTATCGCAATCGATCTGATTGATTCGGCGCGACCAAGCGTTGAGCTACCGCGGGAAGAGAAGCGATTGTACTTTAATTTTACGTCGGCATAATTTGTACAGCTGACCTCTTTGGCGACGTAACGCCAGTCGGTTATCTTGGCTACCGGTTGATTGAAAATCGAGCCAACGTCGCCAGTCGCTTAATAGGAGCCGCGTGACAAATGTGCCTTGCGCGACTTTGTACGATCTTATCTCACAATATCGCATAACTTATTGACGCGAATAAGAATCGTCAATGCAACAGCAGAGTCAACCAACCAAGTATCGCGAACACGCGACATTTAAATCACCGTCTAATTCATAGAAACATGAGCGCCACGTTCTCAAACTCCGTATTACTTGTGCGCGCCGCAACTTTCAGACTGGACGTAATCTCTGCATCATGCCGCTATTTCCGGCGTTTAACGACGCGTCGATCGTACGTCTCAAGTTGTAACGAGCTCCACGATCCAGCCGTTCGCAATATCTGGCATTTAAGCAACCGCGAGCTCAACTCGTTCGTCTTATCCACTGTCCTCGTTCCTCGCAGCTCGGTCGTCGGACGCGCCTCGTTATCGATCCTTGGCGATCGCGAGAACGGCACACGCGACTGACTCTAGCCGTGCTTCCCGTTTCATCGCGCGCGCAATGCGTTTCATTATCTAAAGCGCTTACATATCGCGTAATTACAAGAATAAACGATCGCCGGCTCGTCATACGCGCCGATGAAATTCTCGCGATAACGAGTCGGCCGGTGTCGCGCGCGCGCGCGCGCGCGCGTTCGCGATCCATCGGATATCGGAATCGTCGACCGATTGGAAAGCACGCCCGTCGTTTAACCGGATTATTCACGCTCCGCCAATGAAAAGGGTCCAATGAAATTGCGATAAAGCCGAAATTGCGAGCCTCGCGGGGTCGGCGGGTCGAAGGGTTTCGCTAGAGGGGAGGGGGATCGGTCGTGTCACCGTTCTACAACGGTACAGAGCTTGGCGGGCTCGACGAGGTCGGAATAGGGGAGAGAAGGGCAGCGGGAATGGGGACTGATCAAACCCGCCGGCAAATATCGCCGGCACGACTTTCATTTTCAGCGCACTAATTATTCAGCTAGGCTCGCCGAACATTCGTTTGTTTCTGCCGCTTTCGCAAATAGAAACGCGAGCCGAAATGCTGCGCGCGCTCGTTCTCGCATATCCGGTCGCAGCAGGAAATCGCGGGAGTGTCTGAGCGGGGCTCACCGACAAAAAGCGCCGGCCGCGATTAATGAGCGTTACGCTCGAGAACGTCGCGGCCGTCCCGAGTGTATGATTAAGCGTCGCTATTATTTCGAGCAATGTCGTGGAGACTCGCTTTCTCTCTCTCTTTCTCTCCAGAGTCAAGGGCGCACTTTTCTCTATTTTCGCGCCCTTAACTTTTGCGTTAACTGCGTTATGTTCGTGTGGATATATTCTCAATTTAAATCGTTCCTCCGAGTACCTGTGACGTTTGATAACGAATCAATGAATAAAGAAAGAACAGAGAGAGAGAAAGAGAGAACGCGATATATCTCTCAATAAATTGTTCAACATATGACATTTCAGCTAATGTTTTTGGTCACCGTGCGCTAAGATCAGGTATATTTTAATCGATTATTCGACTGCCGGTATTAGGACTATACGAATAGTTAATTTCCAACTCACGCGGGTCATTAAGCGTTCGTTCACCGATTTCCAATGTCGTTTTAGTGACATCAATTAGCGAGCGCATGTTAATTGCTAATCGATCCGTAACGATCGGAATATATCTAATTAGCGGCCGCTAAAATCGCTCACTGATCCATACTCGGGCGAATATGCATCCGCGGCAAAAAGCTGCCAATGTTAAAAGTGCCCTTTCGAAAAACCAAACGAGATTTGCCTAATTAAATCGACGGAGATGAAAATCCGCGCGCGACCCGCTCTGTCGCGCAAGGCTGCCGTACGAAATTGCAATGGGACGAGGAAAGGGGCCGTGTATTAATGGCCTTGACGATGATATAGTTCCTACCGTGATGAGAGGCACGGTTAAAAGCGATCATTTCACCGTAATGCCGTAACGTCCTCTCGTTATTATTAATTGGCGGCTGGCAACCTGACAGTTCGCGTTAGCGAATCGCGCACGACACTGTCGTCGGCATTGCGGTCGTCGAAGCCGGATATTCCTTTAGTTGGCATGATATATCTTGAATAATCTGTGTGGCGCGCTAATATTCTCTAAAAATTCTTAAAATCTAATTCTTAAAATCTTCTAATTCTCTCTCTTTGCGCGAACGTCTCGTCGTCGTGGAGACTCGGAGATGCACAGACTGAAAAATGCTGAAACACTGCAAATTAATGTCGATACGTTGAGATAAGATTGCTGTTGTTAACAATTAGTGACGTTATTCGAGTGTTATGTAAAGATAGAACAAACACACACACACGCGCGGCAAAATAATGAACGCGATTAAGGAGGTGCAGACGCTGCGCGCGTTGCTCGTGACGATGTAACAATCACAATTTAATTAAGTTATCCGGCAGACGTCTACCATTTTACTCTATTCCTATATATCCTCCAGATACGCTGGTAAACCGTATCTAGAGATATAGGCCCTCACATCCATTTCTCGCGGGTACATATCTAACGGTGGAAATAAAAATCAGATTACACGGCGCGCTGTCGGCGCCACGTTGGCTCATTAAATTCATATAATTCATTAGGCTCCCTATCGCTATGTAGCGTCGTGCTGCGAAATGGAAGCTCCGCGAACGCGTACGCATATTTTAGCACCTCTTGGGAGTCGAGCTAGAACCATTCGAGACACTTAACACGGCCGTGAACGAAGCTACCGCTCGCTCTCGCAGCTGGGCTCTCTAATTATCGGCTATAATTAGTTGCCATCTCGATTTTTTCGACTGCACGAGAAATTGGAAAAGTTTATACCTTCAGCGGTCGACTCGTTTCCACGTCCTTTTGACTGAATTTATCTTTTTAGAATTACTTTATGGATTTATCGCACTGCTCGCACTATTAAAAGACAAAAGCTATACTGACACAAAACACTCGACCGTTTTCATTCGCGATCAAATTGTTCAGATTCCTTCTTTTCGTATTTTAACAATGACGCGATTAACATTATTACCGTGGATCAAAGCAAAGGAATAATTATTCGCAGAATGGTGGAGGACTTTCTGTTTGGTTCAATTTCATGAACTTTACGCATACACGAGCGTTGACACGTGTGTTGTGTCAGAGTATTCTATACACACATCTCCAACGCCAATAAGACAAATACATAATAAAAAGAATGTGAAGGGACGGAACTTTTTGCATATCCATTAATCGAATTGGCCACGCAAAATCCTCCCTCACGCTCCACGTCGATAAATCGTCGTTGTTTTAGTGTCTGTGCACGCAGTCACGCCGCAACTTCGGGGTCGCCGCCGGCACGAAATTTCGGTTCGTCGTCGTAGCCGCGTGCACCACGAAGTGGCGGGACGCGATAATTGCTAGGCGCGTTGCCAATTCGCCGCGGTGCTGTTAATTGATTCCCCGGGAAATGGCCGCGGAACGACGACTTGCCGACGACGATTTTGCACGCTTGCCATTGGCGAGTTATCATCGCCGGGCTCTCTGCGTCAGGGTGGCGCAAAATCTGCCGTTCTCGTTACATTCGCTACTGGTTTGCTTGACCCTCCCTGGCTCAATCTCGACGTTTCGTCGATGCTCGTCGCGCCGGTCAAGGGACGCCGACATTTGCACAAGGGCTCATATACATACATCAGCAAGAGCTCGTCGAAAAGAGACAGTGCGAAACCGCGATGTCAAACGACCTCTCTGTTTGTTTGCAACAACATTTTTACGCATTGAGATGACTCCCGATATTGCAAATTCAGTCCCCACGTGTGTGATCAGTGTAATTTCCTCTTGAAGCAATAAACCGTTTGAGGGTGCGTCTCAATACGCTGTCTACGTTCGCCTTGTTATTATCGAATCCGCTCAGCGGGCGCAACGTGCTGTGGTGCGAATGTCTTGATTCGAAATCGATTTTCTTCTATGGAACTTTCTTGGTTGGATGAGGGGTAGAATCGGGTCTTATATGGCGTCCCGAGAGAGAGAGAGAGAGAGAGAGACTGTCAAGATAAGGGAAACGTATATACACGGTGTCGAGCTTTCCCGACGAAGCAGATGGAATGTCATCGATTGGTCTCTTGCGGTGGGAAAGTAACGACCTGCGATATTATTTATTTAGCGACCGAACGGCAGACGCCAACAGCTCATAATTTTTGTTATATTCGCGAAATAGAGGAGGGAAGGATCGGAATCGAAATATCGGAACGCGAGTTTCATGTGTCGTTTATTTATCGATCTCGAGAACAATTTTACAACAGCGGCAACTTTAGAAAAGTGCTCTTTTGATGACGTATCCGATACGAGTTTTTCTCCCATAAACATGTTAACAAAAGCTCTTTAAAATCCGCTAGCCGATCGGTTCCTTTTTCTTTTTTGCAAAAGTCACGCGCTGGAAAATACGATGACAATAAAACCTATTCGTCTACACGTTGACAAAATGATGCATCGGGCAAAATACATTTCACCGTGAATTTATCGAAAAATCGCAAGTTTTAACACGCTCTACTCCAGGATTACGTAGAATACGGGAGACATAATGCAACAAGAACGTAACGCGTCCTTGATGGCTTATATGCCGTGTTTACTACAAAACCTCATTTGAAAGTTTGATTAAAATTTCAACGAGTCGACCGTGTAACAGACAAACTCGTCGAACTCGGCCGAGTTTTATGGACTGACTACGACAATTTTTATAAAATCTCATCAGCATATTCTCCGCGTAGCATAAATATTCCGATGGCACGACTAGAACGTGAAATCGTTTATCGAGGAATTATTGCACGCCAAATTAATAAGCTTTCTGAAAAAATTCACTCTATAAATACATCAATATTTACGATATAAATCGATATTAGATTTACACATTTTATTGGCAAAATAATTGTGTGTGTACCATGTAATGAAATAATTGTTTCTCATAAAAATGCCGACAGATATCTATAACACATCCGAGCATAATAACAATCTTGCGGAATACGTTAAAGGAAAAATTTCCTAAAGTTAATAAATCTCTTTAGATAGACGTGAATTATCACGAGAGCTTTAATGAAGTTTCCGCTGTTCTGCTCTATCGAAGCTCGTTCCGGGCTGCATTTTTAGGTATCTCGGAGCATTCCGAAAAGTTTTTGCGCAAAAGCGTCAATTACCCTCGCCCTCTGCGATATTTGACGCGATTACGTTAAGAATATTATTACCCGTAATTATCTATGCCTCCTAGGTAGCAGCAACTCGTATAATGAACGCTTTGTGCGTTCCGGTTAATGAGTCTATTCTTTTTGATGAAAGACGATTTTTCTACACGAGATGCGAGCTCGGGCTTGCCCCCTCCCTCCCCCACGATGCATTTAAAGGGGATAAACGCACCGACCTCTTCACTTGCATTTTTTCATAGAAGGCGCCTAGAACACACCCATAAATTTTGGAACGCAGACAGAGTCTATAAATATTTGGACCCTTCGCTGGCGCTACACGGTCGGTGCCTCTCTCTTTCCCTCCGATTTTCCTGGTGTTAAGCGGAGGCGAGAGAGCGTAGAGACAGCGGAGGCGCTAGAGAGAGAAACCGCGCTACGTCCCTGGGACGAGCTCCCTCTTTGTCTTCCCGGCACGTGTTTCTCACTCTGACTTAATTAAGCCGTCAGTACAAACGCGTAGCATCCAAACACGTGGCTATGTCAGATTTCGGCGTGGCGTCCTTTACACCACGCCACCGAAATCACGACGGCGCGTGGAAGCCGAAGAGAGACGCTTAATTCTTGTTTTCGGGATGAGTCGTTAAACCGGAAACGCCTGTCCCGGATTTCGTCGTAGCCCGCTTTCCAAACTGCTTCTGTTATGATAGGGATTAACACTCTCGTTACGCCTGTTCTTCTCGGTTGCTTCCGAGTGTGTACACGCGAGAGACGTGGCCCACGTCCAAACCATATGTCGTTACGTTACGTTACGTTTGTTTAGAGGGGGAGTCTCGTTATAATAGCTACTCTCAATGATCCCTGCGAATCGATCCGAGCGTTTCACGTCTCTCTTTCTGTCTCGCACGTCTCGGTGATTTTATATTAAATTGTACTATAATGATAACAACAGCGCGCCTCTCGATCGATCCGTCGACTCGATTCGCGCGTTCGACGCTCTCGTTATCCTCCTCGCTGATGCCGTACGTATCAATTGCATGTGCCGCTAATCCCTAACGAGATCACGATAAGGTTTCCACCGAAAGCGCACCATTGTGTCCGACTGAGTTACAGGAATTACGGTCCAGGCCCGTCTTACCTTTCACGCAAACGCAATTTGTTAGCGCGCGCGCTCGCGTCTGAGCTAGGTCCAAACTGTATCTGGGTTACGCTGAAGTTTCCTCTCTATCTGGCGCACGTGTTTCTCGCACTGAATTAATTAAGCCGTCAGTACCAGCGGGCAGCGTCCGACCGCGTGGTTAAGTCAAGCTTCGGTGTAGCAGTTCGGTAGACCGGCAGAGACCGAAATCACTGCCGCGCACGGCAGGTAAACGCTCGGCGAATATATATATATATATATGTACCTACAATACGAAACGAGAAAACGCACGCCCGCCACGTCTTTGTGACTGCCGCGCCGCCAGTTTTGGGACCTGTCACACCGTCGGGCCCTAATGACGGCTCATTAGTGGCGCGGTTGCGTGCGTTCGGCACGCCGTCCTTTTTATTTCCCTCGGATCGTTACAAACGATCACACGGTGTTTCTGCGTGTCGTCGCCGGCGAAACGGGCCGTAGGCTCCCGCGTAGGTGGAAGATGAAGAATAGGCGACACCGGGGCCCACTCTCAGCGAGAGCGTTACGATCAAACGGCGGCGCGTGTATTGAGCCGTGATTATTTATCGTCCCCCCGAAGGTAATTGAGAGATGGACAAATTCTGCCCGTTCTTTCCTCATCGAAACATTCAGCGTTATCGACGCGTAAATGTACGTTCTTTTGGTGTGAGAGGACTGACAACTCTCCAGTTGTTGTAACGCGCGCGTTCTATTGTTTGATGTTATATAATATAAATTGTCCGCGAATGAGAGAGAGGGGGAGAGAGAGAGAGAGAAACCTACGTCGCACTCGGCGATATTCTTTGGAATCGAGAGATTAAACGTACAAACATTTTTAGCATATATGATAATGACGCGCAACTGAACCGTTAATTATTTTAATTTATTAAAACGTCAGGGAGCACCGAAATTGAGAAACGGTCGGCTGCGCAGCTGATGTATATTGCATTACGTTATCTCTCACTGTACGTGTTGCATCATTTTTCCACATTTCAGCCACGAGTAGATAATTTCGCATATCTTTTTGACAAAGGCTTCAACTACTTCATAATCGTTTAGAGTCTATGCAGAAAGAAATATCGCGATAATAGCGAGATGAAATTCTCTGGAAAATTCAACGACCGGCGGTGAACGCAACGTCGCATTACGCGCGCATTAATTTACTAACCTGATGAGATTTCATTGTTTTCGTCGCACCTCAGTGGATCATTACGTGGCTTTGTGCAAAATATTACGAGTCGCATACCGCGGCATTGCTCTTCTGGTCTTGACATTCTTTCAAAACAATGCAGCCATTAATTAACCACCGGCTACACGTTTTCTCCGGCCATTCTTTTCTCGCTCGTCTCTTGCTTTATTCAACGATATAAACGACGCACACTTGCGTCCCTAATTACATATTCATCGGAATAAAAAATGCATGTCCGATCGAGATCGCAGCGAATCTTTCTCTCTCTTCTCGCTGACTCGCTGACGACGCCACTTGAAAGCGACAAGAAACGCTTTCTCGATTACATGCGCGCCACTCTCGCAGCGTCGACGATCTCGCGTCGACGGTATCGATTAGTCGTACTCTTGAGCCGATCAGCTCCGAGGCTCGACCGTCGTGTTAGCGCAAGAAGCAAGCACCAGCCGTGGTTTCTTGCGCGCGAGGCCGCGCGAGGAAACAAAGAGCCAGATTTTCCACGGTGCGGTCGAGTATAGCTTTCAGTCTGGGCCCTTCCGCCTCGTGTTTCACCGCTCCAACGGGGTGTTAATGGTGCCGGAGGCCACAAGGCCATCCATCACCGCACTCGGCCTCTGTATGCTAGGCGCTGTCTACTCACGGTGTCTCCGGGCTCTTCCGTGTGAACCGCAACAATGCTTCTTCAGTCCACCGATACACTTACGTTACCGTGAGCGCGTTACCGGCGAACGCTTCGGCACTCGCTTTCGAACTGTAATTATCGGGAACGGCGATATCGATGGAACAGCTATTACCGGCACAGATACTATACGAGTATGTGCGCTAGATAGGAGCGAGCGAGCGAGCGAGCGAGCCAGCGCACTTTGACTGCGTTATTGGTGATTGTATTTGTTTGGACTGTGTAGAGCTTAGCTGCGCGCACCGGAAACATAATTGTCCACAGCAATTATTGAAAGATACATGCACCCGCGCGCGCTCGATAAGCAGCTTACGTTGCGAGCACGAGATTGCGCATAGATCAAGCTGTTAATAGATAAAAATCTCGTGTTTATGTTCGGCAATATCGAGACACTGACGATTATTTCTTGCAATACATCGTTATCATTGTTGGTTCTTCAGTTGTACTCCTTTTCACTTCGGTTTCGAATGAATATTTCACTGTGAAAACGCACGGTATTTTGATGAGTGTTTTTTAATTGAATTCTACCATCGCGTACGCGATGATACTTGGCGCAATCCGGTAGTGCTATTTCTCCAACTCGTGCGCATCCACGTCAAAGCGGTCGTGATGAATTTATTTGTGAGAATCGCATTAATCTCTCGAATGGTAGCGGTAGGTCGCTTTCGAAAGGTACGCTCTAGCGAGCGAGAGAATATACGCTTTATTTACGATCTGAAAAATGCGGTATGGCCATCGAGAGCTCCTCTTCGTCTTCCCCTCGCGCGCGAATCGACCGTCTATCCCATTTCTCTTTTGCCGCAGGCCTCCCTCCCGGTATCGTACCCCCGTCCTTCATTTGCCTAAAAGATCCCTTTGTCCACTCGTCTTCATCCTGCTTCACTTGCAAAATCCTCTACGCATTTCCTCTACCCCCTTCGACCCTCCTCGTTCGGGGCTCGCATCGAACGATGATGCCAGCCGGTTCGTCGTTGAAACGACGATAACGAGATATTCGGTTTCGACGATACGGAAGTGAATTTTTCGCCAACGGAATTCGATAGGTCGTACACTGAGGGCGGTTCGGCTCATTGAATTGGCGTATCTAATATAGAACGTCTTCGATGCATGGTCGATATTTGATCAAGTGCGATAAGATGTGCCGAGGTAAGTTGCAGGTTAATCATACGAAACTTCAAAGCTTTGCCGCGAATCTTTCTCGTGAAATCTCTATCCGTGAAAGAGAATACCATCAATTCTTAAGCGCCTTAACCTGAATCGAAATTTTAGCCTTACTCTGAACTTTCCAACATTTATATATTCTGAAGAATCGATGTATATATAATATACATGGAAACTCAAATCCTACTCAGGGCTTCTAAATGGCACGAAATAATGTCACTTGTAGATTCTAAAGAGATAATAGCTTAATAGAATCAACAAAGATTGATACACAGACTTCAGAATATCAAAGTAGGCGCTGGATGGAATATTGAGGTCGAAAATAAAATCCAAATTTTGGCTCAGGAAGTCTATCTCCTGAACGATTTGAAAAGAGGTACAAACGATGCTCTTTCGAGTGGCGTTGGCTCTTTTCAAATATCTTAAAGTTAGACGATTTTTTCACTCTTCATAATTTTTCAAAACTATGGTGTTAACGATTTTTTAATTTCTTAAAGTTGGGCGGCAACTTTGCCAATTACGTGCATGAGCAATTTGTCGAGAGCGCGATATGCATCGATACAAAATTCTTTTATTGGCGAACGCCAACGAGCGTTTATTCAGGAAACCCGCTCATGTTTAATGCCGCACTTAGACCACGTACATTGTGTGTGCTTTGACGTATTAATGCCGTTGATTCACCCTCACGATTGCCTACAATGCGGTGTACAAACCGATATGCTGCGGGCAATGCTGAAATGCGACTATTTGCGTAATGAATAAATATAAAATATTCAGTGCGCAACCCCCTACATTCTCTTTCTTCTCTTTCTCTCCTGAATTCGAATAAACAA
Organism: Odontomachus brunneus; assembly: GCF_010583005.1. Taxonomy (NCBI): domain Eukaryota; kingdom Metazoa; phylum Arthropoda; class Insecta; order Hymenoptera; family Formicidae; genus Odontomachus; species Odontomachus brunneus. The sequence goes on along the minus strand of NW_022639494.1, from coordinate 707,640 downwards.
TTGCATTGTGTTTATTCGCCAGTACGCCTGTGTGCACAGCATGCGCACGCGATATGCACGTTTCCCGTACCAGCCGATTTATATTGCGTCATACGTAAAAACGGCAGAGTAAAATTAATTGTTATTTACTATCCACGTCCATACACCCGGTCGATATTTTATGAATGGACTCTCTCTCTCTCTCTGTCTCTTTCTCTGAATCCGCAGGTAGCAATGCGATTTTCGACGGATTGATTTTCTCGTAAAAGCTAGCTATGGAAAGATTAATTTGCGCACACATGGTAGAGGATATATATCGAAATCTATCTGTATTTTCATAGTCGATAATTCGCGTTAGATTCTGTGATGCTTTGTTCGTTTATTACGCGATGCCGCGCGATCTTCACGAGGGGAATGTGACACGGTACAGGAGGGGGGAATATTGCTGAAATAAAGTGCATAGAACGCGTGGACCGTGCGGATGAACCAACAAAATACTTGTTTAACATAAATTAATAGCAACTTTCATAATATCACGTTGGCATGATAGAAAGATATAGTTAACTTTCCTCATTCGATCAAAATTGAGTTAAATTAATTTCGGCCGAGCTTCCGCATTTTCGCATCTCTCCGTCGAATATAAATTCAAACAACATGCACGCACACTGTGCAGTTTGTGTTGCTAAAATGTTGCAAAATGCTAAAATGCAGCACGCTGCGGAAATTGTGTCTAAAGCGAAAAAACTAATTTATCGAATTTGTCTCAATAACCGAGCCGCTCGCTTAAAAAATGCCAGTTCAGTTCTGCATAAATTTCGATGGTACGAATCGATACGTAATATAAATATGAGGATAATTTTCGAAACAGTTCGGGTTTTGCCACATTTTCGATGCAACGTCTCGATTAACAATAATTCGAAACTCAAACTTCACCGCACAGAATCCCGCATCACAGCCTCTCAACTACCCACATGAAATTCAAGCCGAAATACCTGATATTACCTTTAGAGCTCTACAGTGAATTCCCGTGCTATACTTGGCGAGGTATCACTGCAACCGCGTCATCCCCTCAGACGCGTCCTTAACGACAAACTCACCCTTAGCTCGGATACCGAAACGCGGCGCACCGCCACCGCGTGGAGGTTCAAAGGGCCGTTTCGCGAATCAATCGGAACGTTCGGAGGGACCTCGTCGCCGCAATAGCAGGAACAAAGCTCGTTTTTGCGATTGCGACCAGCGCAACTACCTATACTCCCCTTATTCGCAAGCCGCGAAAGCTCAACGGGCACGAGGCGGCGTTCGGCGAATTGCGTACCGCGCGTGTTCGCGTGACTCCGCCGCATTTACGCATCGGCCGCGCAACCCTGTCATTTTTTTCTTCCACGGATTCCGTGGCGCCGCGTCGGAGCCTTTTCCCTCCAAAGTTTCAGCCAAGTGTGCGGTGCGCGCGCGTGTAGTCTGACCGCCGGGTTATGATTTCCCATAAAATGCCACGCTCTCTTCCCACCGTGCGCCGTCGCCGACTGTTCCGCTGCTCTCGCCTCCCAGTCTCCCTCGTTTTATCCACGCACCACTTTCGCAGATAAAATCGCGCGACAGGTTTTCCTGCGACCACGCACGGGATAATTACACGGCTAAATGCGGGGTTCATCGTCGATTTCGAGCCGGCCGGTCTCGAACGCGAGCGCCAGAAAAATGTGTGTGTTTGCGAGGCGCCGCGGGAATCGCGCCGCACGCCGGGGCGTCGTGGCGCCGAATACATAAAATCCCGTGTATCGAGCATTTGCGCCGGCTACCGCACGGTAAACTCGATACATTACTTCTTCATTCACTCTTCGCTAAAGAACGGTTGCATGCGCCACGTCCTCGTAATTATTCTTTTCGCAAGAAAAAAAAGGGAAAAGCGCTTACAGCAGCACTGTAAAGAGTCTCAAGTACTCTCTTTAATATTTAACATAAAATATTTTCCAACTATGTAACTACTTGGTAAACTGTCTTCGTAAACTCCATCAACTGTTATGCTGCGCTCTTAATTTTTTAGCTGGGCGCCCATTTTCTTAATCGAAGGAAATTTCGTGCCGGAATAATTAATGAAAATGTTGCGCGCGAACGAAAGTTTTAGCTGTATGGCCAAAAACGGCGCGCGAACAAACATGGCAGATGCAATAGTTTTCGATTTGTTCGCTTGTATTTTCAGACGAGCATCAATTCTTCTTAAACGTGACGTATCGTCGGAGGATACGAATGAAACGCGCGGCAAAACGTTTCAACTCGTAGCATTTGGCATATTTACTAATTTACTGCGGAATCTCGTGCTTACGCGAGCACTCTGCCGATTGTAGGAACGTTGAAAAATACGTCTGACCCTCTCTCTTTCTCTCGATGCGTCTTCATTTATTCTTATATTTTAACCAGTCTCGTCGGTCATATTTCATAGCCGCATAAAGAGCGCCATCCCCGAAAACTCGAGTAGTTAATTGCCACGTTTGGACGCCTCGGCGGAGGCATTAAGGCATCACGTAAAAAGCAACACGAAGTTCTTGGACTCAGTAATTAAGTTAACCGCGCGAGGTGCGCGCGTAGTCGTGCCGGCGAAACGAACATACCTGTAACGTGCAGTCACCTTTGCAAATCTTGCGCGTGTTTGCACGATCGCGCGCAAGTGACCTTTCGAGAAATCCTATTCCGCTAAATCTCGCGCGATACGGAACTTTGTCAGAATTTCCGACTTACGTGGACGGACGTATCTGTGTAAATCGATCGGATTAGAAGCCGCGACGGTAATCCGAAGCATTTTTACGCGCAATTCGACTTTTCATATTTCCCGTGTAACACGAGCCGCCGACTTCTCCTTCCTACCCTCGATTTCGAATTCGCGCTACGCGAATACGACGCGATCCTTCTCCTTTGACATATTATACGGTTGGGAGGACGCGCACGCTATCAGTGTCGCAAACGTGTGTACGTCGGAGTTGGCGGGCGGAGGGCCGGCATCAAAAGGACTTTGTGAAACAAATCTGATGCAATTGAACTTGGAACTGCGCGCGGAGCCTGAAAGTATTCTAGGCGTGAAAAAAAAATCTCTAAATTGTGTACGTGCACCGCATTCGGGAACTGACTTGCACAAATGCGCCCGCCGGCGCTCGCCGAATGGAGGCTATCCGAAAATTATACGAATTCGTAAATGTATGATAACCGTCGAACACGCATCTCGCTCCATCTTCCGCGTCCATCCTATCGAAAAATTGTTTACGATATTCTCTTTTATTACAAAGTGTGGGAAACACTGTAAAGCATGAAAATGTTTTTTTTTTCTGAAAATTGTTATGTTAAGCAAAGTAAATCAAAACAGGATCGAATGGTTCAACTCTAAGTGTACGATACAAATACGCACGCATATCACACAACTAAAGGCAAAATAATGGCCGCTGCGGAGGTCTATCAAACCGTTACATTGCAGTTAGTGGAAGCTAACCGAAAACGCCGATGGCGGTCAATTGGAAAAAGTTATCTTCGGATAAACAGAAACAGGACTATTCAAACATCGTAGCGCGAGATAGGTTAATCAGAAACGCGGTTCCGAAACCGAAAACTGAATGCGAAATATTTGTTATCGTTTGCGGCGAACAAAACTGAAAAACTAGTATCATTTCGACCGTCATTTTTATTCCTCGATCGACTCTCTCGTGCAAGTCGTTGCAAGAGTCGCCGAGCGTGTAATGGAACATCATCCACTAAAGTCTCTTTACTAAGGTACCGTGGCCGTGAAGGAAAACACATTTCGTCGCGACGTCGTTCCGACGTTATCGAAAAGGCTACGCGTCAAATATAGCAAAAGCGGCATCCCGGGTAACGACATTTAATACAGGCGCCGTGCGAAGGATGGCTCTAAAAGAAGAATTTCGCAGACAGTTAAAGGTCTAATATCGCGCACATGTAGCCGTTCTTACTTAAGAGCCTCCGCGGCCGTAAAAATACCTACCGAAATTCGTTTTCACGGTACGAAACGACGGCGGACACGCACCGGCCATTCTTTTGAATTCAGGCGATCCACCGTTCAACGTTTACATCGTATCTGCAGGGTACGTTGCATGCAACGCTCGTAAAAACTGTCTGGAAGAGGTCTGCACGCTCGTGAATCGTGAAAAAAACAAAAGAAGCACGTCCAAACAAGTCGGTCGCGCCCCTCCCTTGCGAGCCCTCTCGCTGCCATCTTTGACAATCACGGCCGGTCCTTCACGCGCGTATGTGTGTGTGTGTGCAGCTTCGCAAATTTGCTCTACTGAGTATCTCGACCATTGCGCATGCTGCAAGTCGCGCAAACAGACGGACAAACAACGGAGACGTGTGCGAGAGGAAAAGAAGACGGAGCTGACGCGCTATTTCAAAGTAGACACACGTAGGAGCTGCCTCAGTCCCCGCTCTTTCTCTGACGTTTATTCCGCTCGTTGCGCCTCCTAATTGCTCGTAACCGTTATAGGAATCCAACTGGGGAGATTGTTCGAACGGATGTAGCGTGATTTTACGGTAATTGCGAAATTATTGTTATTTCATTCTCTTAATGACGCTGCGGGGTAAGGGGCAGCGGAATTCGCGAGATGCGCGTTACATGCGTGACGATGTCACTTGAAGGCTAGCCAAAGTAAGCAAGTAAGTATGGTATGTCTGCGACATTGTATCGTTGATGTCGTAGTGAGAGTACAAGAAATACTGTAACCGTGAGCAATCGGCCTTGCTGTTTCCAAGCATGGACTGGGAATTGTTTCAGCGATGCGAAGAGATGCCGCAAAGGGTGGCGCGAAATGAAGAAGAGAAAGAGCTAAAAGAAAAAATTACAAGGCGAAAAACTGTATGATTGTATCCACCGTGAAATAAACTTATCGTGGCATCCGGAAAAACGCGACGTAATCACGAGAGTAAAAAGAAATTTGGCCAAGCGTTCCGCGAATACGATACGATACGCAGTATTTCGCTGAAACCAAACTTACATTCCCACTGTCGTGGACGTATCCTCTTTTTGCCTCTATTGGCAGTAATAATCCACAGAGAGAGAAAGCCGAGAGAAGCCGCGGCGATCGGAGAGCTGAAGGTATCCGTAACCCATAACCCACCCTTATCCGCGGGTTTGCGGTGGCGGCGTCGACGTGCTGCTCGCGCCGAGAGAAAGAGAAGGAAGCGAAAGAGCCGGAGAAAGAAAGGGAAACAACTTTTCCACCCCTTTCCTAACGCATACCACGGGCATTACCGCGACACGAACCGGCACAAAGTATTTCCATTACGCAGCGATGTATTTCACCGGCGCATACTCGGTACGACGATTTTGCTCCATTTGAATTGTAAACCACGATTTTCTTTCCCCTCTCACCCCCGTGAGTTATGTCGGTCGTTCTTCATTTTCGCGAAATGGAACGCCGTTCGAAATATCTCGCGTTCTCCTCGGTCGCCCCGGACGAATATTAGTTGAACGTTGTTATTGCATCCGCGAGACCCCCGCAATGCATCCACGCGTTGGCGCGATTTGGTGGGCTTGTTTGGCGAGTTTGGTGTTTCCTGTGTGTGTATGTAAGAGAGAGAGAGAGAAAGAGAGAGAGAGAGAGAGAGAGAGAGAGAGAGAGAGAGAGAGAGACACAGAGCAAAAAATACTCGCCGTTGGCGGCGCTCTTTCGCGAAGAAATAGCACATCCTTTATATGTCAGCGGCGAGGGAGAATCGATCGGGTCCTGCCGGTAATGCTCGAACCGCCAAACGTGTTTCCGATGGGCCGTCACGCGCCGAAACTTCGTTAAACTAAGGCGGCGAATGGCTAATCATGATTTAATTACTTACTTACTTACATAATTGCATCGCGCGTAATAACGTTTACCTATAATAGGATAATGTTCTTGTTCACACAGCCGCAAATTTTGTTCGCAATAGTTGCTCCGTCAAGTTGCCGCATTGTTGTAAGTTTCTCATTGCGTCGTAAATAATTCCCGCATCCATGATTACCGACGTTTAACTCGGTGCTTCTTGCGTCAACGGCTCTTATTAGAGTGCACCCGTCGAGAGTGAATAAATTCGCGGTCAGTGCGTAACACACAACATCGGATTTGTGCATTCCGTTCACTGAGAGAAAAATTATTCGATGAAAAATTAACAAACGGATATTTCCGATCAAAACACCGATGAATTTTTGTATCCGATCAAGAAACATCCGATGAAAAATATTGATTTATAATTTTTTGACCGGTTTATCCGATAAAATGCCATTATAATCAGAAGTATCCGATAAAATTTAATCGGATATAAAAATTGATCGGAATTGACCGGAAATATCCGTTTGTTAATTTTTGTACCGAATAATTTCTCTCAATGGTCGCTTTTTTTCGCGAGGGTGCTTACCCTCGCCACGCGAGACACATCTTGAACCGTGAAAGCAAAGTTTCGATTTGACGAATCTCTCGCCATTTTTCTCTCGCCGTGAAAGATTTGATGTTTCGTGATGCTATATAATTGATATGGCTTAATATTCACCAAGTAAATGTAGCGCGTAATACTTTTTAAACGATGATCGATGGTGCCATAAGCGCATCCAGTTTTGAAAAACGATGGCTCTAATTACCTAAGGTATCATTAACTCGACATTAGATTCATTTTCATTAATGTCTCGCGCCACGAAGATAAGCTTTCAGAATAGAGAGTCGTTAAGCGCTTCTTCTAGAAATTCATAAAGTTCTCTCACGCGCGCAAAGCGCGTACGCCCCACGCTCGGTATAGCGCGTAAGCCGCTCGCGGGTATACAAAGCATGCATTTTCCATTATTATCTCGACGTTTTATGACGTCCCTTACCTTGGCTGATTAGCTGTCACGCTCATGCATTATAAATATACCGATCTACATCTGATCTTTGAATAATGCGGGCCGGCTTAAGCCGATACCGAGGCCCGTCGCGCGAGTCGCCACCGGAAAAGCTAAAAAAATATTCTCACTCAGAGCGGCGAAAGTTCCATTTCTCCCGAGATTTATCATGAGATTAACGTAACAGTGTACGATTGCGAATGCCTCGAAGTAAAGGTTTCCGTTGAATCGCGTCGACCGTATCACGCAAAAGTATCCTCGAGAACCACGCGCATAAAATTTCAAGAGGATATTGTCGTCTAATTTGCATAATGCCGAGATTCTCGCATCGATCATCGTGTCACTCCAACTAACGTCTGCGACCGGTAGCAATGGAACTGCGATCGCACCACGCTATATATATATATATATATATATATATATATATATATATATATATATA
>NW_022639494.1:694527-700265 GCF_010583005.1 Odontomachus brunneus | reverse complement strand
AGAGAGAGAGAGAGAGAGAGAGAGAGAGAGAGAGAGGGAGAGAGCGTGGAAAAAGTTCCTTTCGACCATCTAAATATTACTGGAAAATATTGCGGTAGAGCGTTGTCACTTGAAAAACAGAAAAGAATCGATAAATATGTGCTAATGATGTGCTGATATATGTTTGCATTCTTTTTTTTTTCATATTTGTTACGTATTTTTCATATTTGTCCACGTAATACATGTAGTATCTCGTACATTAAAACATAATACGATCAAAGTAACAACGACATTTGCAGCGCGCATTTGTGCGATTTTATATTAAAATGACAAATATTTAATACGGGTGATGCGCTAAATAAGCACACATTATTGTTGCGAGTTCGTTATCAACGAAATCGGGTGCTCGCAATAAAACAACAACGGTCGGGCACACATTCAGAGAAATACAAAACTTGTCGCTCGTATTTCAGCCGAGGTATTAATGCATCATTAGTAGAGTTTCGCGGACGGAAGTAAACATTATCACGACTCATTGCCAAGTAGCGCGGTAGTCGCCAAGTAGTCGCATGTGTCGTGGCGGCGGAGCGTGGCGCACCTTATCCGTTTTCGTCGAATGCACGCGAGCTTCCGTTTCCTTCGTAACAGTGTAATAATTATTATCTATTATTGCCTGAACGTTTTTATCCGTCCCGTACAACCCAGCTGCATTAGCTTTATCGGCTTGTGCGCCGCCGCCGCTGCCGCGCTGTGACTTGTCGCGAAATGCAAACGCCTGCGACGCTATGCAGGAGCGATGCAGGGCAACCCAGGGCGACCCAGGGCGATGCGAGGTGACAGAAATGGTTGCCTAACGAAGCCCGAGGTGACCCAGATAGAATTTACAAAAAGGTTACGCGTCCCCGCGCGACTCTTACTTTAATTTCTTGCGGAAAGAAGACAAATTGCAGTCGGTCTTAATGCACACACAACGGCCGTAATTTAGCGACACACACAAACGTTTCCAGCGCACTTTTCCACGCCGGGCTCGTCGTAAAGTGCATTTTCCTCAACGTCTGGTATTAGTCTTTATGAACCGCGCGCGCGCGAGCGGAGGCTAACCAGGTTTCCTCCGAATTCCGCAGATGTTAAATTAACGCGACGAGCAGATTAACTGCAAATATAATTTGAGAGGGTCGTTCTGTTGAATGCTCTTGTAAATATTCACGTACGAAATGCGCTCTGCCGTATTCCTTATCTAAATAGCTAGACCGGGGGATTTATTCATTCAGCCGTCGAGCGCGCGCGCACTTTACGCTTATTCCGTTACCTTTGGCAGTACGCAATCAATTTTACCCAAGATTTGCAGCTTTCCTCTAATATGCGCGAATCTCCAAGTAGAGAACAACAGTACGCTTCGAGAAGTTCATCCTTCATCGACGGTGCAAAGTTGGATGATCGAGATGAAAAGGATGTTTTAGAACGGGACAGATGAATGAGTCCTTTTGTCGCGTTCTTCGATTTCCGATACTTATCCAATCTCGATAATTTGTCATATTTATTCACGTATCGTAACACGGCGTTGACGGCGCGCGTAGCACGCACGCATTCCATTCATCGGTCCACGATGCTATTGGCGCCGCGCTGTCATTGAGCGACAGAACGCACCTAAGAATAGAAGTAGAGCCCGCTCGCGCGCGCATTCAACGAACGGCGGCGCCTTCATTGTGCTGACGACGACAGTGTCACGGCGGCGGCGGCGGCGGCGCTGCCGCGTGCGAGCATCGATTCCTCTTTCGGCTCGATACAATTACCGCGGCTATTAATCGGGCTGCGTGCGACGTCATTCGGCACTCGACAGGTCAAAAACCGCGGGACGAGTGGCAGCGAGCAGATGCCCCGCGGGGACGCCATTAGTTATACACGAGCGAGCAGCGGCTATGCCGTCCGAGAGTCGGATACGCGTGCGGCGCGGCCCCTCGAGAGGCCGAGGGTGTCCCGAAAGGGTGTTCACCCTCCAAGGATGAGTTTCGTAAGGGTATCTCGGTTGGCCGCATGCCCGAAAAGTTGAAAACGGAGCCGAGGACCACTCGGCGTAAACGACGTCTCCGACCGTATCAACGCGAACGCGCTTCGCGAGTCTTCCCCATGGGCGAACTTGAACGCGCAACTCATAGAGGCTGAATTTAAATAATAATTAGGATTCGCGCGTCTTCGGCGCCGAGATAGCTTTCGGGTGGCGAAGTTTTAATCGCTTAACCGAGTCAGACGCGCGGGAAACAGGGTCAGATTGAATCAGGAGCACAACTACTCCTGGAGTGGATTTGTTCCGCGGACGCGAGCGCGGAACATCGGCGATATTCGACCGCGCTGCGGAAATTCCCGGCGCGATTTCCACTTTTCTCGAAATTGAGTGCCGGCATTCGAACGGCTCTCTCTGCTCGTCTTCCGCCCCGTATACTTAAAATAAACGATTTTTTCCCCCGACGCGGCGCGCCGGTACGTTCATATCCCAACTGTTTTTCATTCGTCTGCCGTCGCTCTATTCCCGCTCGCTATATACACATACGTACGTACGCCGGACAAATTTTTCACAGGTCGTTTCACTGGGGCGCAATGAAAATTTCATTCGTTTGTCGGCAATTTTCATTAAATCCGCAGACACCCCTTGACCGTATGCGACAGCCGTGTGTCCTTTTGGTAGATCGATCAAATATTTTCGTCGCAAATTATCGAGCCTCGAGATGTTTCGTCTGGCGCACAGACCACAGAATAATCTAAAATGACCGCACCGCAATTATTCAATGAAAACGCGCTGATTGAATCGAGCGTCGCGATAATAAGTGAGCGTTGCTTTTGCATTCAATCGTACCCGTATGTGGCCGTTAACAGGTATCTACTATTCTTAATCAAAATGCATTAATCATCCGTGACATACACACGCGCGAGGATTATTTCCAGTGCTCTTTTACGTAGAGATATATTTTGCCAACCACACTATTCTTGCGTTTTATACATATATGCAGCAACTGACGATATGAAACCGCGCTGTACTCGAAATGTACAGTTGCACAAGATTCGGAATACAATTGCGCGCGAAAATAACAGCCAAGTAACGTTGTTAAATTTACGTGCAGCGTCCAGTTATGATCACCAATCTCTCCAACATTGTTTAAGCGTCGACCTTTTCACGTGCATTCGCGGCTAAACGCAATCGTCGGCACAGTCCTCGGTAAAACGGCTTGTCGATAACCCTTCGTTTCGAAAATTCTATCGGATCTGACGATAATCCTATTCGTCGTAACTTTTTATTGGCTGCCAATTACAAACTGCTGCGCGCAACGAAAGCGTGACGAATAGACTGTCTGAGGGGGGAGCTCTCGGCGAAGAATTCTTTCGCTTCGAGCCAACGTCTGACGTCTCGCTGAGGGGTAAGCGAACATTTATGAAATTTTAAGTAGCTGTTACTGCAACACGGAACAAAGCGGACAAGGAGGGCAGCCGGCGGCTCTCAACGTTGCGTTATCCACTAATCGTGAAACGGCTATAGTTCGCAAAACTATGTATCGCCGCGGCATGTGTTCGATACCCTCAAACTCACGCTACTCAAACAGCACGATACGATAGTCGGCATAGGTTTCCGCTTCTCGCGTCGCGATACGAGACCACGTCAACGAAAACAACATTCCGCCGTTCGGTGCACCGGCCGACAAACCTGATCTGACCATCGTTAGTTATCCTTGATCAATCAGTCATCAAACGTCGAGTTCGTTATCGATGTCTCTCACTGCTTTTATAGCATAAATTCTGTTTATTCCGTAATTGCCGCTAGTTGATCGAGACGCGAAGCAATCGGAAAATTGTTGTCGGGTTAAAACGTAAATGATATCGACGTGTTATTTTGCATGTTCGCGATAAAATTACAATCGAATCATGAACTTGACTCAATTGACAAATGAAATTCACCTCGGCGTCATTCAATACGCGATATTTCGCTGAAGGCGCTGCGAGTTAGAAAGTATACGTCACATTATCGATTAATGAATGTCGGAGCGGTATTCGCGCTTGCCATAGAGTGGAAACGAAACTAGAACTTCCAGCAGGGTCGGATCGCGATAACATAGCCGTAACTTTGGTATCTCTGTGGCTCACCAGGATACAGGTATACGCAACGTTTGATGTTTCTTTCTTTGTTGCGAGAAGATGACGTACGTCATCTTTATTGCTTTGATTTTGGGGAAAACTGCAATGAAAGCAAACGCGTTGTTGGAGGGAGAGATGAGTCGATTTATGAAATTTACGACAATACAAACGATCTGTAGAACGGAAATATTACTGTACAATAATATAGTGTATACGTTTGGATGTACTATCGGGCCACAAATAATACCAAGAGATGAAAAGTGGCATCATACTTTGGAGCGGTGAATCAGCCGATGGTCAGTCTAATCCGTCCCTCGAATCGACTCTAGTTTCCAGTCGCACACGTAAATGCCTTTGACCGCTTGGCAGACGTTTACACGTAGCGTGCCCCTTCACCCTCGACCTTCCGCTCCGAGAGTTCCCTACTTTCATTATTCCGCATCGTCGAGCTTTCGGCAAAGACTGTACGTCGCATGCCGACTATTTGTATTTCGTGACAGTTGTACCTTCGAGTAACAGCAAAATGAAGATAGAGTAAAGCAATTTCACGTAAATTTATTATTGTTTTCTCGAAGGGAGATAACGTCGAGAGATGCAGATCGATGCACGCACACACACTCCGTTAATATGAATAAGTGTGGAAAATATTGCACCATTTCTCTACGATTGATTGAAGGTGACATGAGATTCGTAACATTTGGTTTCTTTTACGTATCTCAGTTGCAACGTGACACGGTAAGTCGCGGTTGGCTAAATTCCATGCGTTCACTAGCGGCGGGTGCGGTTACCAACGGCACTCCGAAAGAACCGGTTCACTTCTGGCCCTCTTCGATCTAACGAATCTCATATTTCACTGTTTAAGCACGGCACTTCGTGGCCAATTAACTCTTGGATAGTGCGAGCAAAAAAATCAGATCACCGTCGTTGCGGTTCGAGTCGGAAGGATATCACAACAACGTTGTCACGTATAGCAATATGTCTCGGATCTGTATCTTGCAGAATGGAGTCCTGCGAGATGGCGTAATTTCCCACACAAAGTTGAGATTTTCTCATTCTAGATTACCAGTGTCCGCGGAGAAGGCGATTGAAAATTTCGTTTGGCTCATCGATAATACGTTCTGTCCGTTAATCATCATTTTCAAACTCCATTCGCATTATCGTAGATCTTGCCGCTGATATTAGTTTAATCCAAAGCTGATGAGAAAGAGAGAGATAAAGTACCATATTTCCCGTAATCTCAAGGAATTTGTGAGACCTTTCACTGATATTGATCACCATGGCTTTAATAGATGATTAAGTGTTCTTGATATTCTAGACGCGTGGAAGTTCAGCGCGAAATGCACACGAAATAGTTCAAAGGTCGTGAGAACGTCGACCTTTAACTTATTCCTGATTGGCTACACCATCAGCGGAATCGAACGGTGGCTACCTCGAGAGTGAGGGTCAAAAGCGAAGGCGATGGAATGGAGAGCTAAGGAAATGTAATTAAATGTATACCTCAGTAGCTTGCGTGCATCGATAAAATATATATATATATATATATATGTATATATATACACATATCTTTCTTCTCTCTCTCTCTCTCTCTCTCTCTCTCTCTCTCTCTCTCTCTCTCTCTCTCTCTCCCTCTCTCTCTC
>NW_022639494.1:676477-694496 GCF_010583005.1 Odontomachus brunneus | reverse complement strand
CTCTCTCTCTCTCTCTCTCTCTCTCTCTCTCTCTCTCTCTCTCTCTCTCTCTCTCATAAACATATACGTAAACGCGGTTTATTCATTTTCCAAACGAATCTTCTCGCGGCATTCTTTCGGTCGGCGTAAAAAATTACACAAGCATCAACGAATTCTGTTTACTCGCGACTCTTCATTAGCGTAAAGGAATAAGGAATTTCAATAAAACCATCATTTCCTTAAGGCTCGTCTTAATTAAAGCGCTCGTTTAATATCTCCGCGTTATCTCTCCGAATCTTTTGAACTTTCACAATTTCATTTTCTTTATTGTACGCGCGATGCGCGCACGCTTCTTCTAATTACAACGTCTAATATATAATTCTAGTAAAAGATGTGTGTGTGTGTGTGTGTGTGTGTGTAAGTGTATTTAAGCAGATGTAATTAAATTTACAGTTATTTCGTGTTGCACGTTGAAACGCAGAGATAAACATTCCTGACTTCGTTGGCCTGAAGCGAAAGCGACAAGTTTGATCGGGGCAGTTTCGTTCGTACCGAATGCGTTTGTGTTGACAGAGACATAGCTTAATGTTGAATCAGAAGTCCTTTGCAACATTGTATAGTCATTTCGGATGAGCAACGCTTGATCAATCTATTTTATTAATATTGTCGGCGTACCAATATCGTTAATTGGCATCGCGTCAGCATAGCTTTGTCGTCGACGCACCGTGATAAACTGCTCATCGAGATTTGATTATATGGACACTGATTAGCACTGCCGCGCGGTATGCATTCCTCTACAACAACGCTATTGACACAGCGCATAGAACATACATATATCGTTGAATATTTCCATGTTTGTATTTAATATGAAATTTAAAACTTTTTATAGGATTTTAAATGCACAACGTATCTTATGGAATTTTATCAAACGTTGAATAATCCTTGTAATCCTATCTTTCTGATATTCAATATCGTGTATACGTAAAACATGATTGATATTAAAAATAAGCATCGAGAACTAATTTTGCAGATTCCAATTACTGTGTTTTATATTCGTTTCGAACATTCCTTCGCATCTGCAGAATTCGTGTTACTGATTTTACGAACAAATAAAACCAATTCCGGTATTGTTCTGCACAGTTTGAAAATAACAAAAAAATACAAGGGAGAGCATGGGAAAATGGATAAATTTATAAAATATTTTTGAGGTACGGTTTTTTTTGCGTAGTAAGAGATCTTAAAAATTGTTTGAAAATATCAGACCTGCTTCGCAACGCGAAATTGGCCGCACTTATATTGTAGGCCAAATAGCGTCTGTTTGCAGTCTTCCTCCATGAATACCGAATGAAAATTGCATTTGGTCTCACGTCACAGCCCCAAACACATCCGAATTACTCTGCAAATCTTTGCACGTGCTCGGCAACGGAACTTTGGGCGACAACGACATTCCGCCGGGGCGTGCATCGGAAGCCATAATCTCGCCGCCGGCCGAAAGGATCGCTCTTTGTATTCGGAAGTAAGACAATTCTGTGCGCGTGATATACATCTACGCCTGCAAAGCGGATCAACGTAGATGTACCACCTGTTCCTCGACAAAAACAGCCATTTCCTAAATATTTCCTGCAGATCCTAAAGTATATATTTGAATTTTTTTTCAAGAAATAATTTCTATAATCAAGAAAGAAAAATGTACAATATAAGTTTATCAAACGTTAAAGAAAATGTAAAAAGTGTGCCAATTGGATTATCCAATTACGTATTACAGACGACGGTCACTTGAAGTGAGTGTTCGATCGACGGGTCATAGAACTATAGATAAGGTCAAAGGGCACCATTGAAAGGCGTCTTACAACACGCAAGTTTGTTACTCACGGTTACTAGTCGTCATGTCGTCGGGCAAATTCACGGCGTTTCCACACGTGCAATTTGTGCATATTTTATATTCGCAATATTTCCGCAGGATAAAAGGTAGGTCCTCTTTTCGATGGCAATATCGGTTGCACGAACAGAGGAGGATGCTACCCTCTCGAACGAGAGGGGGCCTTCTTGGGTGCGAGAGGTGGGTAAGGAGGAAAGAGAGAGAGAATGAGAAGAGGAAGGAAGGAGGCAGAGAGGAGTGTAAGAGTGAGAGGAGACCAGAGTGCTTCTCGCAATAAGGGTGAGAACGAGCATGTGCGGTCGCCATAAGTACCTGGAATATATATTGTCGCGATGCTATACTGCGAAATACCGGTAGCTCGCGCGGCAAACCGAGATAGACAGACGAGGAGACGATGGCTGGCGAAGAAAGGCGCGAGAAGAAGAGACAAAGAGAGAGAGAGAGAGAGAGAGAGAGAGAGAGAGAGAGAGAGAGAGAGAGAGAAAAGGAGAGGAAGAGCTATAGCGGCGGGAGATGCACTTGCTGCTCTCCAAGCAATTGCGCTCTACGTGCCGTCGCTGGAAATGAAAGAGGTACGACGGGAGGAAGAGGAGTACACTCGATATTGTTTCTACCGCTTTTATCCTTCTTCGTTTTTTCTTCTCGCTCTATCCGCTACCTTGGCCCCTTTACGTTCGTCTTTCTCCCGCTCTCTGGCCGACGTCTCTTCTCTCCGTCTCATTCATTCTGCCTACGTTATCTAGCGCGCGCGGTCCTCTCCCCGCCGGTCGCTTATAAGGTGGCCCCGCCACTTTATTGCATCTGTGATCTTTTCCTTTATTACGTCCCGCACGCAGTGCGCGCGCGCGAGCGAGCGAGCGGAGAGACAGAACGATAACTCCGGTCTTTATGGACGCAATTACGGCGCATCCGGAGAGCGTGCGAGCGCCCGAACACAATCGACGAGCCGGACGTGAAACGTTCTTCTGAATGGTGCGCGCAATTCAAAAGCGGCGGGCAGTAAGTCTCGGCCGATCGTCCGGAAATACCGCGGGCGATCGCGCGCTCGCGAAAGAGCCGGTTTTTATGCGGGAACCACGGAAGGTTTAAAATTGATTTATATCGTCGGCGCTCGCGTAAACCCGCTCTATGTCGCTTTGTCAGGTGAGCGATAACGCGAGCTTGCGCGCGCCGAATACGCGCTTCGAAGATTAATATATCGCGCGAGCGAAGAATGCTCCGCTCTAGAATAAAAAAGAGGCAAGAGTTATTAAAATAGCGGCTACGTGTTCAATCGTGCGGCTAAAAGCCACCGGC
The DNA here is from genome assembly GCF_010583005.1 of Odontomachus brunneus. Taxonomy (NCBI): domain Eukaryota; kingdom Metazoa; phylum Arthropoda; class Insecta; order Hymenoptera; family Formicidae; genus Odontomachus; species Odontomachus brunneus. The sequence goes on along the minus strand of NW_022639494.1, from coordinate 691,342 downwards.
AATATTTTCGTTCAGCTTGGAAATGTCCTGATAACGAAACCGCGCGGAAATGAAACGATCCAGGCTCGCAATTCGCGCAAATGTGGCTCTTTTGTAACGAAATTTCTTCGAAGCATAATATAAAGGAGTGAAAGAGGAAATGTAATTTTAACGTAAAAGCTATACGTAAAGCTATACGTAAAGCTATACGCTGATATCCGTACACTCGATAAAGCTTTATAATATTAATTGACGTTGACGTTACAATGCATACGACTGACAACGCATTTAATTAAATAAATGTGTGTACGTGTATTGACATATATCGCGTGAAAGTTGATCTAAATAACAGTAATCAGTAATACGCTGCGAGCGCAAAAACTGTCGACAGACACATCTACAAAGATAGGCAGAAAAGTTTAGCGTAAATCAATTAGCGAGAATAATAACCGGGGATATAAAGATCGACAAGCGCGCACGCGGGCAATCGAGTTAGTCCTCCGCCCCCTCTTCCTCCCCCACTTTTGCGTTGTTTGTCTTAACGTTAATTAGACGCAGCTTTCTTTCATTATAACTTGGAAGCGAGTCGGCGACTGTCAGAGGAGCACGCCAAATTCCTCGAATCGCCCTTTAATAACATTCCACCCCTTTCTTACGACAATCATCCCCGGGAATCCGGGGAACCATTCTTCAAAGTTACCTTTGAAGTTAACGTCCGCCGGCGGGACAGGGATAGCGGACGGGGGTGGCCCAGCCGGGAAGTGAGGGGCATCAAAGAGATCGCGCGCGATCGCTGACAGGTGCGGGATAAATTGGCTCGCCGCGATAATAAGAGGTGGTCGTCGTCCTGCCGCTCGTCCTGCCTCTCTCGTCCTGCCTAGGAGGCAAGCCGATACACCAAGGATACCAGATACTTGCGCGACGCCGATGCCATAAATTTCGCGTGAAACAACGTGCAATTTCGACACCTCATAAATCGCGGCCGAGCCCAGCCATCGCCGATCTCTCGCCGCTTTTCGAGCGGCGCGCGAGAGAGGGATCGCGGTTGAATTTCAGTTGACGCGAGCGCTCGCTGCGATCCGATATTCCCCCCCGACACGGCAAACACGATGTTCAACGCGTGCCAATGAGAGCTCGCTCGTATTTATAGGACAAAGATTCGTTGCGCACCGAAGAACTACAAATGGACGGCGTGGAAAATTGCTTCTCTCGGTTACTTTCGCGAAAAGCTTTCGAAATTCCGCTCTCTCGCTGCGGTACGCTGCAGTCATAACAATTTGTACACGTTGGTATTCGTTTTCCGAAAATGCATTTCTCGACCGGCTAATCCGTGTCTGATGGAGGCAAAGAAAGAAACAAGGCTATCGCGTGAGAACGTACGAACGAAGATTGCTTACAATTTTCTATCGACGTCTACTTCGATTTTCCCGATCCGATTTAATCCGTTAGTGCAACATCACTTGGCCGTGTATTTCGTTGCGCAATTGCCTGCAATCTCTACGCTGAAATTACACACTCTCGTGTGTAAATAATATTCAATTTTAATTATTGAAATGCTATTACCGAATTTGCTTACGTGTCGAAAGTAGTCACTTTGCGCTGGCGCGATACAAACGTTGTGTCAAATCGTATTTATGGGAGTGGAATTTAATTAATTCTGCTTATAATGCCAACAAATGTAAATCGTTGCACTCGCAAATTCGAAAGAGCGTCTGCGCGCACGCAATGGGCCGCGAAAAATTTGTTTAATCGCGCCAAAATTCGTGCAATGATACGCGGCGGTCGCGGTTATCGCATTGTCACATCTCTATACGATCGCGAAAAATCTTAACGCGCTGCGTCGCCGGGAATCGTTTACTTTGGCGCAGCCAACGCGAAGGTGTCAGACAGAAAGAGAGAGAGGAAGAGAGAGCTGTGACAGACAATTTCTGACACGTAATGATGAATGGAGGACGCCGTCGCGTCGTGACGCTCTTTCGAGCGATTAAACATAGCGGACATAACTACTCGACGTTGATATTTATACAGGGGCGTCGCGTTCCGCGACAAAATCGAAATGCATTTCGCATAACGAACAGTGCGTCGCGTCGGCGCGTGTTTGAGAGCGGCTGTCACGCGAGGTGACGATCCTTTCACCACCAATGCCGACGACGGGTGGCAGATTTTTAATTAAAAAACAAACTTTATCATTGGCGCACACCCCGGCAGCCGCCGATCCGGGCATAATTTACACGACGAAATAGACGAACCGCCGCGTTAACGACGCGCACCGGCGGCGGCCACGGCGACGGCAGCGGCGGCTGCAACACAATGATGGATCCTCATCCCTATGAAATTTTAATTAAAACTAATACTCACTAACGAATTTATCGTCGATAGCCATTCGCTGTATCGAGTACTTCCATCGATGATCGAGCTCCATTTGCCGAATTGGATTGAGAACCGCGCGCGATTTCCAGTGTGCGTGTCTCGCACGAGGAATATTCGCGCGCCCCGGCAAATTACAAATAAAATTGTAACGCGCCAAATTACTCGTAATTAACGCTAATAACAACAAAACGCCGCGTTCCTTTGGAATTGCAAAATGCGTCGAGCAACGGTAAACGAATAAAATATCCGACGTTGAAATGCATTTTGCAACTATGTATCCCTGTATGAGAACGTATTGTCGTAATTATATTTTCTATATTATACGAATGTCACTCCCCTGAAAACATACATGTGCGAAAGAGAACCTTGCTCCTTGTTATTCGTTGTTAGGAGTCTCTCTCACTCTCACTCTCACCTCGCTCTCACCTCGCTCTTATGTCGATCGTAATGCAATTCACTCTCTTTGTTTGGGCAAATTCAGGGTTATAGCTCCGTATAGCTCGCGGAATGAGTACAATGGCAATTAATTCACGTCCCCCGCCCGCCCCCGGGCGACGCAGTCGCCGAAATTCTTCGCGGCGGGCATTGTGCGTAACAGGCGAGTGCGGCTGGTTTCACCGCGTCGTCGTTCTCTCGATATTCCGCCGCTAGACGAAATCCGTCCACCCTCGCGACCAGAACGCGCGCGCGAGCCCCCTCATTGTGGGAAAAACAATGCAATTGTTTCGGGCTAATGTGGACAGCGGCGGCTTGTCCATTAGAACGCGCTGTCGTGGGACTCGCACGGGGGATCCGCCGCGACCATACCACGTACGCGGCTCTCTTCCCTGCATTTCGCACACCGCCGTTAATCCATTCCCGATCCATTATACCAAAGGTACCGAGATACATCGTGTGTACCTTGGAGACGCGCTAATTTACTCGGCCGGTCCCCCACCGTCGGCTTTTGTATCGCACTTTCATCTTTCGCCAGACCGGTCCTCTTGACGCGCAGGGGTAGTCGCGACATTAATTATTTCTGTAATTAGTACCGCGCTCGTTCGCCACTGGGGGATAGGAGAAGTTCGCGCGACGGACCGACGGCGGCGCCGATGCCAACGCCGACGCCGACGCCGCGGCGGTCCAGCGACGATCGCGGAATAAATATCGCGCCCGGCATGATCGTGACGCTGATGAGTTCAGAGAGTCGCGCGCCATCAGGATGCAAATGCGATCGGCTTATTTACAATTCATGCTGAAGGGCCGCGATATTAAAAAATTGCGACGCCGTAACAGCGCGCTCGACACGTACTCGAAGCGACAGGCGTTTCATTTTGTCCCCGGCCTTATTAATCGACTAAACTCTCGACGATAGGTCCCAGAAGATTTCTTATCGCTCAAGCTGGAGGAACGTTTGTTTCCTATTAAATGTAAACGACGTCTTCTAATAGAGAGACATTTCTCAAACGTTGCCGATATTGGCGAAAAGTGCGATAAACATTTATGCAGTTTGATCGGCGAATCTGTTTTCTTAGCTGTACGTGAGAGATTAATCGCCACTCGTTGATGGATCCCTCGGTAATAATTGATGTGGTTGCGCGAAGGCTTTATGCCTCCGTCTGGCGCCGACATGTGCGTTCATCTACGAATCGCTCTCTCGGTAGTCTGTAATCTTCGTGGTTTAGCTCGCGAAATAATACATCGTGACGCGCTTTGAACGCACACTCGATCGATCGTAACGCTAATAAATGATTACAAACGGAGATTCACGCGCGCAAGCGCATGCATAGAGCATACATCTCATCCTTTCGACCATATTCGCGCTTTTAACTTTGCGCCGCATTAAAGGTCTCATATAGAAGACTCTCATGGCAAAGGCACGGGAAAAAAAGATTCGATTAATCCAACCAGATCTTTGTTCCACGTGTAGTGAATATTATCAGTCACACTCTCGCGCGCGCGCAATTACGGAGACGAGCGTAATAAATGCGCATGAAATTCGCGGACGTAAGAAATCTGCTACAGAGTGATGCGTTCTACCTCGACAATGAACATTCAGATATTTTGACAAATGATGCCCGTTGTCTTTGGTCGCGATGGTTTATCGTCGACGGGAAAGTTTGGCCGAAAGGTTCGATCGGTCGTGTACGCGATAGCCGCGTCGCCGCCGTGTGCGTGCGCGCACACGAAGAAGCCAAACTGGAAGAACGGGATTGGTACTTGCGACCTTAGCGCGACCGAAACTCATTTCATTCACCGATTCGCTCGGGTTCGTTCCTCTCCGCCATGCTCGGCCAGACGCATGAGAAATGGGCTGCCGTAACCTGCAATTTTATACCTGGCATTTAATAGAAAGCAAGTGCTCAAGCAACGTACGCAAGAGCGAGAGAGCTGTAACGGCTGATCGAACGCTTCTCCCGTGCATTCCGGATAATTCGAGATAATTATCGATTAACGTACTTTTCGAGTACACGACAATCTCGTGGATGTAATAATTAAGAAACGTATCGTTTCGCTTCAATTCAATTGACTCTATCCGTAAATAACGTTACAACTTTGAATAATTTGTGCTATTTTGACAATGCAAAAAAGAAACACGGTATCCTTTTATTACGTCAATTACTGTTTGGGCAGATAAATGAATTTTGCACAAAGAATTCATGTAAAGATTTCAGGCAGATAAATAAATTCTACACAAAGAATTTTCCGTTAGAGTTATTTTGGTCAAAGAAATTCTTTTTTTACTTCAATCCACTATTATGCATATGCAGAATTGCGTATTTAACGCTTTCTCAAGCTAAAATATTGGATGTGACCTTTGTGCCAGATTTATAAAGCTTGAAATCGGACGACCTCATTTAACGTTGAATCTACAAATTGGAATACGGTCCATAAATTATCTGCGTACATGTCTCACCCCCTTCTCTCAGTAATCCTTCCCCACATGTGACAAAGTGTGAACTATAAATCACGTATGGACAACTAAAATGAGTTGAGTACAGCAGTGTTTTTAATTATTTAAACAACACTATGCGCTTGATAATTATTAAAGTTTTATAACTAAAAACATACAGGAACAGAGTCATACGAAATATTTTATACATAAAGTCGACTTAACGATTATTATTGCATTGTAAAGACCCCGCGTGGCAACATATGAGACAATACAACTGTAATCTGTCTCGAACAAAAGTTGTAGAACGAATCGTACGTGCCGTCTCTTTCCATCACTTGCGTAAGTTTGCGCATTACGATGCAGACGACGTCAACATTGTCGCGATAATCGGATGCGGTTCGAACGCATGACTCTTCACAAACACGCGTAGACGTTGCTCGATACCGCGTGAACACTTTGCGATTCGTGTAACGTAGAACAATGCTATTCACCTGTTGCACCGAAGCCACGACGTGCGTTAAGAAAAAAAAATGTCAAATTAGCATGAGTTTTAACGTAACTGATTTCATCTATCTTGTCGCGCGTTGACGCAACAATTGAACGTGTCAACACCGGCGTAAGGCTAGCGTCCGGAAAAATCTTTCCAACGTTGTATCTATCTGTTTGTACTGGCTTCGGCTTCGTTTGTACTTCAAAAGATAGAAGAATAAAGGATAACCGTTTTTGATCGCGTCCTCCAAACAAACAACTCGTCTATCTCGAGAAGATGAGACGATGCGGGCGTGGTCGATAGTTTGATCAACATGTGACGCGTCCCAAGCATTTTGCAAATTTATCAAAGCATCAACATTCAGGTTTAACGGAATTCGAGAGTGCTCAAAGTACAAATGATTCGACGGGATCTAGCACAAACCTTTCGGATGACATTGTGGAATTTGAAATATCGCAAGTACGAAAGAGCGTGTATGAACGACAACCTCTCTCTACCGCGAAAGCATCCGCGCAAAATCCAGCCCGGCAGACTCCGCTTTCCAATATCGCCGGCCTCGAGGAAATTCGGCGTTCCGGCCGCCAAGTGTATCGTAAAAGCGTAGTCGGGCGCGAGCTGAAAATATTACGGCTGCGCTGCATACGGACCTGCAGGCCCTCTCATAACGTATGCAGCGCAGGGCTTTATGCGCCAGGTGCCGGTAGTTATATCGTACGTGTCCCGTCGCGCTTCTGCCTCTGTCGCGGACCGTTCGTCCGTGTGTGTGTGTGTGTGTGTGTGTGTGTGTGTGTGTGTGTATGTGTGCACGCAACAAACAGTCCTCCTCGACTGTGGAGGATGGCGCCCGGCGTTCTCTTCTCGCGATGCGTCTAACGACTCGAATACTCCCCCCTCCGCCACCAGTCACAAAAAATAAACGTCCGAGAGCGGGAAACAGGTGCGAATCCGCGCTCTCCGGAGGCATCCGGTTACGTACGGAATCTCTAACGAGGTTGCGCGGCTGCATCGCGTTGCAGCATCACGTTTAGGCGGATGAGGGGGTAGGCCCAAATCAAAATTAAGTACGTGTGGACAAAAGATAGAAATTTGCTGGGAAACTCGAGGGGATTAGATGGAGAGTTTCGCTGTATCGACGTCTCGGGGTTGCATTTGGGGGATGCTATTTACTTGAAACGACGCGCGGATGAAGATGCCGTTTAATCGGAGGTGCGTGCAATCGAGATGATGATTTATGACACGTAAGAGCGTGAGGAAATGTGCCGAATTTAGAAGTAAATAATTCACGTAATTGCAACTCGCGCTACCTTTTCGCGAAACACCCAATGCTTCTGATTCGGTGAATAAACATTGTCGGCAACGTGTAAACAGAGATGTTCGTTAGCGCAGCGGAAACGGTTAGTTAGACGGGAAATCTGTAATAAGCCGGTATATACGCGGATATGATCTTCAACGGCGTGTCACTGAATTGGAAATTCCCGGCTCGATATACTCGAAAGCATATTAAACGTTAGTTACTGCATGACTGCATCTCATAGAGCAGAGTGACGAGTGACGGCACGTTCGATTCGAAACGTCTACAACGCGAAAGAAATTGTTCCGCAATAACGCGCGCAAGGTGTGATCGCGCAATAAGTATCGCGAGACTTCTTTTCGCTCGACCCATGGAAACAGACGTGCCATTATCGCGCACTTCGAACAGTGCTCGGCGCGCGTCTCGCCGCGATCGTTAAATCCCAAATAGTCCGTGAAACTATCGTGACGATCCCGCATCAGCGGCGCATGCATCTATGCATTCGCAAACGAGTGAGCACCACCGTTAGCCATTCAAGTGGACATGAGCGGTGCAAACTATTTGAGGCTATCGTGAAATCGGATGTGCCTGTTCTCGAAGCGTTCTCGAACGAAGCGATCGTTCGTGCAAAGCCGAGTAAACGACGAAGCGGTGGTGGCGAAGGTGGAGGACGAAGAGACGAAAAGGAGGAAGAGAAGGCGGCGGCTGTCGATCGGCGCGGAAGACTAGGCTAGTATCGCGTATGAGCCGAGCCTAACCCCGTGTGTATGTGTATGTACGCGCGGAAGACAATCACAGTGAAACCCTTTGGGCCAATATTGACGCAGGCTGCTATCGCAATAATGGACAGACGTGTAGGGATAACGCGATGCCGCGGTGCTCGCCGCGTACATTATACTCCCACCGCGTGTGCTTGTGTTTATACAGTCGCCCGTGTGGATCACCGTGTGTGCGTACGTGCGCAAGTGCGTACGTGCGAATTGTCGCTCGTGTGCGTCCACTCGATGGATACGCGCGCGTCTTACAGCACGTGTTTTCGGAGCAAGCGTGCGCGCACTCGAGCTGTCAATCTCGGCGCGCTTAGACAGCGCACCGTCGACGTCGACGTCAACGTCGACGGCGCCGACGACGTCCATACGCGCTTAAGAAGGAGGTAGAGGTCCGATGTTTTCCCGGCGAATCCGACGTGGGCCCGGCGCGAAAGGGGTTGAAATTTATTTAACGCGGATATCTCGAGAGAGAGAGAGAGAGAGAGAGAGAGAGAACGCGCGCGTTACCGTGATTGCCTGTGCGAGCCCGGCTTACGTCTGCGCGAGAGACGTAAATGGGATTTTTGTGTTGACGCTGCTGACTCGTTCTTTTGTTCGAGGGGACTGTTTGCGCGGAACGATAGACTGCCGATGAGCTCCGGCGCGTTTATCCGACTGGTATTCATCTCGGATTTCTATCCGGAAGAAAATCGAGGGGTGCATTCGCCCCCGCCAGCCAGCGATGCCCGATAACGCGGAGAGCGAATACGAAAACGGTCGAACCGGGTCGCGTTTGTACACGTGGCGATGCACATCGTAAGCGCATATATAAATGGCCGCGCTCCAAATAACGAGCGGGATGAGCGAAGCGTGTCTAACGGATGAATCTACATTCGGACGATTGCGCGCAATTGTCGAAGACGCGCGCGACCAGTTAAACGCGCAAACGCCAGCCAAATTTTCAGCCGTGCACGGGATTGTCGGGCATCATTGGCAACATTTCCGATGGGATTTTCAGCTCAAGCCCCTGATTCCGCGAGAACATGCGAGATGACTCTCCGCGGAGAATAATATACGTTTAATAATTGACGGCGGCGCGGACGGGACGCGGACGCGCTGAACATAATCTTGCCGCCGGTCCGACGTATGGATAGCCCACTTAATGGAGGATGACGTCGTAAAATGCGCCGGAGAACATCGGCCGGAAGATAAATCCGCGCGGAGGGAAAATAAATCATGGGGCATACAAATTGAATTTCGACCGGCGCGGCCGCGTTTCCCGCGCGCGGGAGGCTCACTTTCTCCAGATCATGAGTCAGAACGACGTTCATTAGGTTTCTCGTTTTTTCACCGCGCGAAAAATTCGTCTCGACGACGACGACGGCGATCCTCCTGATTAAATTGCTTCCCAACGATTTATCCCTCCCCCGCCTACGAGGAAGAGTGGATTCAAATGAGATAAACGATTGTCAAGCTCGATTTATCATGACGATATGAGACAAAGAGCGATGTCGAATGACGAATGACCGCGATCCCTTGTCTCTGGCTTTGTATCCGCGTTCTTCCTACCGGCACCGCCTTCAATAGACGAACGAACCCGCGTATTTCACTTTTATCTCCGCGCTCGCGTCTCTTTTCGTAGACGAATACACCGTAGAGGGTTCCGCCTTGAAATATGAATTTGTTTTCGAAGGGGCGGGAGAAAGGGGAAGAGATCCTCTTGCAGCCTCGTGCTGCACCTCGGAGGATCGTCTTCTTCTTCTTCTAACCTCCATCTCCCTCTCCCTCGGTCGCACGAGGATTCTTTGTAAACCTTTGGGAGAAAAGACATTTATTGCCGTTATTCATGGCGACTCGGTTTTGCCGTGATTGCACATTCAATTTATGTCTTTTTCTCCCCTTCTCTCTCTCTCTCTCTCTCTCTCTCTTTCTCTCTGCCTGCTGATAGCTGTACCAAGTTCTTTTCAAAGAGAGAGAGGGAGAGGGAGAGAGAGAGAGAGAGAGAGAGAGAGAGAGAGAGAGAGAGAGAGAGAGAGAGAGAGAGAGAGAGCGGTCCGCGCAATGCAACGGAAATAAATAATTTGTGAAAGCCAAGTTATTTTCGCGGAATCTATTTGAGTTAGAACTGATGGAAAGTTAATGTACGGAAGAGTCCTAGAAATACTTGAAGCCAGTAAGAAATTGAGATCCTTCTTGATGCAAAAGGATAATTTAATAGTGCTCGTTGTGCTCGTTAATGACATCTATTCTTAAACGTAGCGTTGCAATTTTCCTTTCGCATTCAGACTGCTACTAAAATTGAGCTTTTTGCTGATAAACTTTGCAGTGATCGAATATATCGAATAATTGGAGATTTGCGTATGCTCAAGCACTATATATAATAAAGTTTCCCAATGTTTCTCTCTCGTAACTGCATCTGCATTGAATCGATCGATATTATTTTGAAATTCACGCGATTCCGTTCAATTGCAAGCGGTCAAAGGGAATCAATAATCGAAAGCTTTGAATACTCAATAGGTCCCTCATGGAAAGTAATCATTTTTCTTTTGCGGGTATCGAAAATCAATTCATTAACGTAACCATTCTACGCAATTCTGTTGCTAAATCGTCTACTTCAACGCTTTCGAATATTTTCCCTATGCCATGCACATATCTATTGCAAAAAGTGAGCATAATTGGATCGATACTAATACTTGGAAATTCCTCTTTTCCCTTCCATCGGTGCTTATTGAATGTATAATTTTCACCATTAGCACTCCCACACACACACACACACACACACAATGTTCTTTCTACGATAATTAAATTTCCCAAAAATACATGGATAATTTGTTAAGAGCACACATGTGCGATTTCTCACGGTTAAAAGTATTACATTTGTACGGCGAAACTGGTGCTCTGCGGTTAATGAAAAATGTGCCACGATTCATCGCAAAAGTGCATACACACTAACACACACGTGTATGTATGTGCATGTGTGCGGATCTGTTCTTTTTAGCTGAAACTTTTTACGCTTTCAGTGCAAAACAGACATGTGTGCGCGCTTTACAGAGAGCAAAAAAGGATGAAAACGAGCGAGAAAGTGCTAAAAAGCACAGACCTAATGTCGAAATGTTGAAAAGATCAAAGTGCTGACTATCGCTTTTCTACCGTGCCCTTATTACCAACAACGCCCTCCGCTCCCAAGCCTCACCTCCGCCTCACCTTTCGCCTCTCTTCGACGGCGAACAATTAAGGACGCCGATACTACCACTCTCTCGATATTAAAACCGCCATTGAGTTACATATCAGTAGGAAATTATTTGATCGCGCGATCATCCCTCAATAACCACGAGCAATTTAGGCTCGCGGTTGCCACGTATGGTACTGCACGGCGAGGACGTTTTCCTTCTTTTCCTCTCCGCCGTGGCTTCCTCTGTCTTCCGTTCTCGTCCGGCTACCTGCGGTAATGTTCTCTCGCACCGGCCGTTGCCTTTGACCACCGCACAAATTGCAAGCTCGAGTCGCGGCAAAGCCACGCGAGCCGTCGCACGCACACGCGCGCACTTCGCACCCACACGTCCCTGCCGCAGACACTACGGTTAAAAAGTTTGCAACCACGCGTGCTACTTTCGCGGAAATTCGCTCCCGCATCATTACCGGAAACCGGGGCCGGATCGTGCTCGCTGTCCCCTGTATAATTTGTCGTAGCGCGTGTAAGTAATAAATATATCGCGCGCGTACTTTCTTGGAAAATTGCTCGCACGTCTCCATCGTGGTAAACGAGAGGTTCAAAGGAAAAGTGGCCATAGTCAAGTAACTTGTGAACTACGTGTAAATCGTCGATGTATTTGGTGGCGCTTTCAAAAGAAATTGCCCGTTACAAGCAGAAGGGAAATTTGACGCGTGTTACAAGACGCGCGTCAACTTTATGAAACGTCCTTAAAGTGAAAAATACATTTTTCACGTGGGAAAAAAATAGTTTTTTTACCATCAAACTTAAGTTGTTGGAAAAATCTCTGGAAATTGACATGGGAAGGAAGGTCCACGCCGCGCAAACATGTGACGCGAATGACAACAATGAACTCTGGTAAATCTTCGCGCATCGACAGAAAAGAGGAATCGTTTTATAATTTGTTAACAGGCGGTTGCTACGAGGAGCGCTATCGATCTCAAAGTTCGCGTAGTCACCGATAAATCCTTTCCCGACGGTGCGTTCCACGCCGGGGGGAAAAGTTGGGCGATATATCTCGCGCGGTGCGAAGAAAAGTACTAGAAATCTCCGTTACAAAGTTCGAGCGTGCTAATAGACCGCCCGCGTAACAACGACGGACGAACGGAAATACCATTACGCGATACGGCATGTACATGTAGGTGGTAGTTGGCGGATAAGCTGCGGCGAGAGAAGCCGAAACGTGTTAAAGGTGCCTGGGAGGTCGCGCGCGAAGCGTTAACAAACTTTTGGCGGATATTGTATTGCGCGCGCGCGTTGGCACCATGCCCAATTTCAATTGTTCCGTTTCATATTCTTTCTCTCCCTCACACCACTGCCCTTTTCCCGGACCAGCGATTCGCCGACTCGTTTTTTGCGCCGCAAATAGCTCGCGCCGTGTACGTAGCCGGGCTGCTGGCGCCCCGCTGCGCCATTCAACCCTTGTTTTGCCTCGCGGTGGTGGCACCGGTGTGTCCCGTCTCGTCCCGTTTAGCGCAATCCGCCTGAATGGTGATTAAAAGTGTGCCGCTGTCCGGCCGGGACGAAAACCTGTGCATAATAACGATGCGCGCGTATACGTGAGAGCTGACCGCCGGCACGCATACACGCATACACACGAGTAACGCGACGTACTCTTCCGAGAATACGCAATTCCAGCTTTTTATATGGCTGACGGATTAATCGGCGATCTGGTCACGACCCGAACGAGCTCTCTCGTTCACCTGCTATAATCGTCCTGCCGCGCTAATTCCGCTTATCTACCATCGTCGCGATCGCGGCGGTGTAATTGGGTCATTCGAGAGAGCTACACGCAAAGTCCGATACTGACCTCGGCGTAACTTCCGCGCGCGGGGAACTTGGAGGGTCAAACAATGGCTTCGAATAGGGAGCTTTTCATTCCTCGCGCATACACTTCTATCATCGAGATTCAAATCTGTGTGTTTAGCGCGAATTATCGAGAAGGGAGTAGACATTTAACTGCTTTCGGAATATGAAATTACTCATATGGACAAAAAGTGTGTACGCGCGCGAGAGGAAGAGAGAAAGATTTGTTATGTATATAAGAAATATGAATTTGTCGAACACACTATTTTACCAATTACGTAGGCTACGTAGGTAATGCAAGGTACAGAGGGTTAATGAATGTTTACGCAGTAGAATCGTAAACAGGAAAGTCAAGCTTCTGTCGTTGTGTTGTGCTCGCTTTACCGCATTCCACTGTTACTATATATATAGTAGATAACGCTTTTATATATTTCAATCCAAAGCAAATGGATACGGTTAGGCCGAGATTGCTTAGCTGCCAATTGCTTTGAACTCGCCTTTGCCACCGTCTTTGGTGGGCCGCTGTACTGCTTGTAACGAACTATATACGCCGCGCTTAATCGATCCTTATCCATTACTAAACGTTCCAACGCCGACGTAGTAATGTTGATATATTCACTCTCAGACTTATTTGCGAATTATCGATAAATCTCGTAAATAAATTAATCGATACAAGTCGAAATTTGCATATTTTGCACAAACCCCGACATATTTGTAGAGTATACATAATTCCCGGCTTGTAATACAATGGTTTTTATCAGAGTAAAATTAAAGTCAATATTTCTCACATACTGAGACGCGACAGATTAATAAATGCGTGTACTTCGATATTGCAAGTTTTGTTATTCACATATCATTAATGTGTTTTATACTTTTCTGTTTCAGGTGAGTACATCATTCACGTACAAACGATTTTAATGAGGCACTGGATCGAGTTGCGAGTAGAAAATGAGTTTTGTAAGTAACTTTCCGCTATCACGAAAGTCCAGTCTGTTGGTCGAACACATTCAGCTTTCTGCCGAATACGATTGTTGCATATCAGTTATTACAGAACATTACGAATATATACAGCGATCACTTTTCGTAACAATCTTTGAAACTCGAACGGCTCAAGTCGCCCTGTATACATTATGTGATCGATAAAACTAAAATAATTGTATTCAGCGCTTTTCGATAATCTTGCAACCCAAGTCGTCGCGGCTTGTTAAAAGGGCTAACGGATGGCTGATTTTTTCAAATAGATACGTGAATGAGTTGTCATCACTACTACTATCGTAATCTCGTATCCCATAAAGAAATACTCTGACGGCCATCTCGACGGCCGTTCTCATCCTCGGAATCGGTAACCTCCAGAGACACATTTCCCAAGTCTCCATTCTATCTTGCACAATGGCCTGCTCGCGAGGAGAGGAAGCTGTCACGTCGTCCCGCCCCATGATGTAGGAAACTAGAAGCGTCGTCGTCGTCGTCGTCGACGGCGACGCCGGAATTATTCACGAAAGCATACGTGACGGACGTGTGGGTAGCGCCGACGGTCTCACGATCCTTATCCGCCAATAACCATCGGCATACACATCGATGTTTCGTCCTCCCGCGGGGACAAACATCGACGCGCGACGCGGATGCAGCAACGTGAGTATTAGCATAATATTGGTTCCGAAATATGAGTGAACGAGAACAACGTAGCTGGACGATGGGGGTAGCGAGTCAAGGGAGGGCACCGTCGATAATGCATAAAAGATAAGAGGAGGCTCGCTTCTGGCACGGTCACGAAGAGGACAACGGGGTCTGAAACTTATCTCCCACGATATCCCGGTGAAAGACCAAATCGAGAAAGAGAGAGAGAGACGAGGAAAGAGGACGGTGAGAAAGGGTGAAGCAAGAGGGAACGGAAAGTTTGCTGAAACTCGCGCTAGGTCCGTCTCCGTGCGCGGACGCGCGCGCGAGCTTCAGAAAGTTATTCCGAAGAATTATTGAAAGTCTTCGGTGTTCTCGCGCGCGCCTCCGCGTCACCCTTTCCTACTTCAGCTTCCTCGTCGCCTCTCTCTCTCTCTCTCTCTCTCTCTCTCTCTCTCTCTCTCTCTCTATAAAAAT